>NC_142420.1:172500-345000 GCF_059516105.1 Syngnathus floridae
GATACGAGGAGGCACAAAACCCGCACAAAAAAAGTGCTTTCATTCATCAAGCCCATGAATGAAATGTTGCTCCCACACAAGCTATTTGCCATCAATGAAATAACACCCCGCTTTTGTCAGCTTTCTCCGCAATTCTTTTGACCGATTGCCTTCCGTGGAGACGCCGGGTCACTGTCCAGACTTGCTTCATTTTTTTGACTTGGGTTTGGCTCCCTCTAGCGGATACCAGTGCAGTCACTTCTTCCGCAGTCTCATGTCGCTTCCGTGTGTTCCGTTGGCCGGCACAGGAGAGGGCGCCAAATATTCACTTAAGGAGCCAGCTGAGTCAGTCGCCGTCCCCTTAGACCAGTGGGAGGCAATTCGGGTCCTCGAGGGCCGGTGTCCTGCATGTTTTCTATGTCACCCTGTTGCAACACACCCGATTCCAATGGTCAGATAATTGGCGAGATCTGCAGAAGCTGGATAACAATCCTGATCATTTGAATCGGGTGTGGTGCTACAGGGTGACATAGAAAACATGCAGGACACCGGCCCTCGAGGACCGGAATTGCCTACCCCTGGTTTACAGGAAGGACGCTTGGAGATAAAACCGGTAAAGGTGCCAGAGGGAGACAGCCAAGAACCCGGCCAAAGCTGATCGTCAAGGCTGAAAGACGGAAAGGAAAACAACAGCCCCCACACACATGGAATGACCCATAATCAACACCCAACCCCACGGAACCAGCTGTCACCGAACCAGCAGCACCCACTCCCATGGAATCAAACTCTCCTGCGAACTTGCCCCACCCCAAAGACTCATCAGCCATCAAACTCGGCCCACACCGGCACGTGCAACTGAATATAAGCTGAGCAAAGAACCTTGAACGTTGCCTTTTCTGAATGGAGACTTTCTGCTCTTGAGCATGGTCGCACAAAAGGCCTAGCGCTGTATTGGACTTTCCTGAAAACAGAGCTTTCTTAACCAGAATTGTGACTGAACTCAAGCAACCTGTGGAAGTCTAATTTCTGCTTCAGTGTCTGAGCATTTTCCTAAATCTGAAGAAATCAAACGACCACGCGGTGAGTAAATTGGATAACAGGTGATTGGCAATGGCTTTTGCCGTGAGGCGCAGATAGCGCGCTCCCTAAATTGTGGACCAAAAATCCAACAATAGAAATAAATAAAGGCGAGGAGGACCTTCAGCTCTCTTGACACAACCACTCACTGCAACTATTAGTCCTGCTCCTGCTGCTGCTCCTGCTGCTGCTCCTGCTGCTGCTCCTGCTGCTGCTCCTGCTGCTGCTCCTGCTGCTGCTCCTGCTGCTGCTCCTGCTGCTGCTCCTGCTGCTGCTCCTGCTGCTGCAATGTGCAGGAGGGCTGGCTCGCCCTCTTACGCAACACAGGTGTCTTCACTTCACACGCAATGAACACAGGTGTCTTCACTGAGACCATCAACAGTTTGTGTCATACAAATACGATTCATCAAAATGCAAAAAATAAACAAGATGTAACTCAACAAAGTTGAATGGCAAGGCTTTTTTCACTAAAAAATGACCATGTGTAATAAGGCTTTTTTTTCCTTTCCTTTCCTTTTCTTTTCTTTTCTTAATAAAAGAAGAGAAGAAAAAGCCCACCACTGTCTGTGTCCAAAAACAGAGGGACAAACAGTGTTTTGGGGTGATTCTTTAATTGGCTGCATGTGAGAAAGTACACCTGTGCTCTCTTGTCGTACGTGTCAAACTCGCTATAGAATTGTACAAACCTTCTTGGAACACAACTGACGGTAGGACAAACGTCAACGTGAAATCAAATCAAAGTGTGCAAACGTTTGAGTGGTGTGTCGAGTGTGCAAAAACAAAGTGCGGCGGCGGCGAGGTCCACGTTTGGGTCACACGGACCAGCGACAAGGCGGCCACCGTCACCTGCATCCGGGAGACATCCGCACGCACCTCAACCCGCTAAGTGATTGCCAAATCTTCTGATCACCGTTTCGAGACCTTGCTCAACTCCAAACGGTGCCAATATTGGGAGAGTTAACCTCTCAATGGTAAAGGCACGCGTACCCGCTTTCAATTTGGCTGACTTACTACAAAGCGGACGTCACGTCCTCACTTTATATTTGGTTTTGCTTTGATTGACACATTAGTGGAAGAAAACAATCACTAAACAATGATCTGTAGCCCTAATGTCCTCATCCTATTGACATCATGATGACATCATCAGAGCCACACCGTGATGACGTCATCACGAGGATGTGGCGAAGGCACGCGAAAACAGCAAAAAAGGCAGCTAAAGGAAAAGTCGGCAGCGTGGGGACGGCTCGAAGGCTTTTGCGCACACACACGCACGTGCCGCAGCCTGAGGTTATAAATAATCAAGGTGACTGTACTGACAGAGAGGCTGGAGAAGTGCACCACTTCCGGCCTGAGTGGCTCCTCCCCCACCAGAGTCCGGAGGTTGTGAAGCTCACTCCTCCTCCTCCTCCTCCTCCTCCTCCTCCTCAGCAGCCATGACCTCAACCAGCAGCTCAGCGGTGCAGGTGGCCTCACCGAGATCGTTGACAGCCTTCACCGTGTACTTGGCGTCGTCGTCGCCCGACACCTGCGGCGGACACCCAGTGTAACAAAAAAAATCAGACACAGACTCAAAAATGAGACTTGAGCTGCAGTATGCAGTGAGCCCAAATGTTGAAAGGCCGAGTTTGGATTTTGCCACTCTCTGCTTTTCTTCTCCTTTCATTAAGGGGGCGCGCTGAAGTCCATTACCTCGGAAATGACCAGGCTGCAGTTGCCGTCCTCATCGTAGTCGATCTGGAAATGCCTGGTCTCCTTGATGGGCTGCTCGTCCTTGTACCACACCACCTCCGGGTCGGGGTAACCTGCCGAGCCAGGGCGGCTGGCCGGTTAAACCGGCGGCTGGCGAGCGGGCTAGGCTCTTACCTTCGATCTTGCAGTCAAAGCGTGCGGCGCTGCCCTCCACCACCTCCACGTCGCGGATGACGGCGCTGAAGGTGGGCTTGCTCTCGGCCTTCTGCTCCGGCTCCAAGCACTCCAGGAAGCGGTTGTCGTCTGAAAGGCACAGCGAGCGATCCGTTGCCGCCGCGTGCATCCGACATGTAGTAGCTCGGCTAGCTTTACGCTCATAAAAGGAAACTAACGATAGGCGGCCGGCGCTACCCCGTCGGGTGCCGCCAGAAGCCTTTTTTGCTAGGTCTTTGGATTCAGGCGGCTTTCCAAGTCTCGTCGGCCGGCGTACCTTCGGTGGGCGAACCCCTCTTGGCGTGGAGCCCTGCCATCATGGCCATGGACGACAGTCTGCCGATGGCCTTTATGGCGTGCCCTGTTTTCTGCCACTTGCGCCTCAAGATGTACTTTTTCATCCTCTCCTTGGACAGCTTCTTGGCTTTCATGGTGTTGGTGTCCTGCTTGAGCCAGCTGTGCTCCAGACACTGGGGGCAGCTCAGACGCGCCCTGAAAACACACCACGACACGAGCGTCCGGCCGGGACGGAAACCAGCGCGAGCGACAAGACAACCGACTTCATGTCCTTCTTGAGCAGCCGGGTGATGAAGTCCTTGGCGTCGTCCGAGATCTCGTCGAAGGCCTCGTCCTCAAAGTCCCACGTGGCCGAAGTCACGTTGGCCAGTGTCTCGTTGTCGTTGTCGCCCATGAAGGGCGACAGGCCGCTCAGCCTGCCGGCGACGGACGCAGGGCGCTCAGCCGACGGCCGGCAGGCTGCCGCGTGTTGCCCGCCACGCCATACTCACAGAATGTAGCAGATGACGCCGATGCTCCACATGTCGGTGGGGTAACCGATGGCTTCGTAGTTGATGACTTCGGGCGCCACAAACTCAGGCGTTCCGAACAAAACTTTGAGAGTTCCCGCGTTTTCTGCAAGAGGCGCGTGGGTCGGATTAGGAGGAGACGCCGAGCTCGCCGGTCCCGAAGCCGGGAAGCATCCGAGTCACCTAGACGCCTGGCCAGGCCAAAGTCGATGAGTTTGATCTTGCTGCCGGTCTTGTTGACGCACATGATGTTCTCGGGTTTGAGGTCCAGATGCACGATGCCTTGCTTGTGGATGAAGCCCACCCCGTCCACGATCTGCAGCATGTACTTGATCACCTCGCGCTCCGACAGCTCAAAGTCCTCGTCGATGATGCGCTCAAACAGCTCGCCGCCGGAGATCCTGCCCGGCACAGGAAGTCTCAATCAGCCATTTTGTCAGGTCACAGTCACGAGGAACGGTCTCAGGCCCGGTCCTTTGTCGACGGGCTTTTGACCTGAACTCGAATAAGAAAGGCAAACAAATGGTGATTGGACTGGCCAATCTCGGGAAGAGCACTGACATCTCCAGCACCACCACGATGTCCGACTTCCCCTCGAAGGCGTCTACGCACTGGACCAGCTTGGGATGATGGAGGCTGTTCATGATGCCGATCTCTTGCCGAACGTTGTCTTTGTCCTTGACCGAGTAGGCCTTGATGAACTTGCCCGCCCAAACCTTCTTGGTGGCCTTCTCCACGAGCTTGAACACCTGGCCAAACTTGCCCCTGCAGACGTCCATCCGTGAATATAGTTTGGGCACGAGTGTTTGGACATTGAGCCAAAGCGCGCACGCTTACGTTCCCAGCCTCTCCTCCACGTCGTACAGCTCCTTCACCTTCACGTCCGTTCGCACCGTCACCTGCCTGTAGTCGGGCTCCTTCTCCGAGTCTACGGCACGCACGCACGGGAAAGCACGTCAGAGCGGGAACGCCGCAAGAAGCAAAAACATCTTTTCAAATTAAGATGGAGCATTTGTCAAATTCTGGCTCATTGGCTCATTGGCTCGCCCCCCCCAATCTGGAATACCGTCTTCGTCCTCCTCCACCTCCTCCTGGTTCTCTGTGGGTGGAAGCAAAGAACACAAGCCGTTATTCCATTTGCTGGGGTCACGTCACGTCGCGCCGCGCCGCACGCTTTGTCCTCACCGTCTTCGTCCGCCACGGCGACGTCCTCCGACTCGGCGCTCGGCTCGCTGACGCCGTAGACGTTCTCCGCTCGGATTCGGAACTTATATCGGCGCTCCGGAAGAAGGTTCTGGAGGTGGACGGAAATGACCGTGAGACAAAGATAGTAAAGCCGACAAGGACATATGTTGGCCACAGACGCACTTGGACATTGTAGGATGTGCTGTTGCAGGACACGAGCGGCGTCCACTTCTGCTCCACAGAATTGTATATCTCCAGGTGGTATGTCTGGACGGCACTCCCGCCGTCGTAGGTGGGACCGTACCAGGACAGCGTCAGACTGGAACGTCTCACGTCCGACAGGGCCGGAACCTTTGCGGGCGGGTCCGGCTTGTCTGGAGGACGGAGGACATCTTTCTCACATCTGCCGCTACTGCTTTGCCAGCTAAATGTGTGAACAAGTTAGTGAGAGAGAGAGAGAGCGAGAGAGAGAGAGAGCGAGAGAGAGAGAGAGCGAGAGAGAGAGAGCGTGAGAGAGAGCGAGAGAGAGCGAGAGAGAGCGAGCGAGAGAGAGAGCGAGAGAGAGAGCGAGAGAGAGAGCGAGAGAGAGAGCGAGAGAGAGAGCGAGAGAGAGAGCGAGAGAGAGAGCGAGAGAGAGAGCGAGAGAGAGAGCGAGAGAGAGCGAGAGCGAGCGAGAGAGAGCGAGAGAGAGAGCGAGAGCGAGCGAGAGAGAGCGAGCGAGAGAGAGCGAGTGAGAGAGAGCGAGCGAGAGAGAGCGAGAGAGAGCGAGAGAGAGCGAGAGCGAGAGCGAGAGAGCGAGCGAGCGAGCGAGCGAGCGAGCGAGAGCGAGCGAGAGAGAGAGCGAGAGAGAGAGCGAGAGAGAGAGCGAGTGCGAGAGAGAGCGCGAGAGAGAGCGAGAGAGAGAGCGAGTGCGAGCGAGAGCGAGAGCGAGCGAGAGAGAGCGAGAGAAAGAGAGAGAAAGAGAGAGAGAGAAAGAGAGGCTGGCATGCCCAGGCCAAGGCTGAGCTGACGGGACGCGTGAGCGAACGAGCGAGCGAGCGAGCAGGCGAGCGGTCGTTCCTCCGCTGCCATAAAAGGCATCCGCAGTGCCTTCACGTTTCCCCCAAACAAAGATGGGTCAGTCCATGCCGACCCACCCTTGCACCTTGGCTTAGTAAGCCGAGACGCGGCGCTCGCGCCAAGGCTCGGAAGGCATCGACGCTCAACGTGCTAACAGGGACATGGGCCAAGACGTAGACGTGGCTTAGGACAAAGGTTTGCTCAAAATTACAAGGATGTGGGAATAAAGCACTTTGCACTTTTGCTGATTCTAATGTTCAAGCTAATGTCACGCCACAATGTCCCTTTATCTCTAAAATGAAAGAGGTTAGGTTAGCGGAAGGTCAAAATGTGTGTGGTGATAAATGAGAAATCCAAATAAGCCATTTTGTCGTTTACGTTGGCCTCAAATGCTTTGAATCGGCAAAATCAGAGTGGGATCAATCACATGATAAGGCGAGAACGCATGCTAATGTTCATGCTAAAACCAAGAGGCTAATCGCCAGAGATGGGAGCAAGTTACACATGTGCAAGTCTCAAGTAAGTCTCAAGTCTTAACCTTCAAATCAATCAAATCAAGTAAGTCCCAAGTCATTTTTTTCTCGGGCAAGTCAAGTCAAGTCCTTAAATAGGTCAAGTCAAGTCCAAGTCAAGTCCTTAAATAGGTCAAGTTAAGTCCAAGTCAAGTCACCTTCTTATTGCAATTTTACCTGCAGAATCTGATCTTAGTAGTGAAAAGACAAGATATCAGTAACTTTAAGTAACCATCATTGTCCAATGTGCATTAAAGCTGTATATACACACCTATCTAGATAAACAAAAAGCACTTAGTTGGCAGAATGGCCCTTCAAATGACGGACAAAGTTTGACGTTGTCGTCTGGCTGTCCGAAATGTTTTTGTTGCATATCTCGCACTGTGCTGTCCGTCTTTTCCCGTCATACAAGTAATTGCGATAGCCGAAGGTGATGACTCGCGGTACCGCTCCCGTTGACATGTTTGCGCTTGTCTGATATAAAGGGGCGTGATTCTCCAATAAACACATTCGGTAGGTAGACAGGGCACGACTGATTGATTGACAGGGTAGTGATCCAATCATGACAACGCCATTCTCAGCCTGCACTCCTACTGCGTTATTGATATTATTTTTTTAAATGTATTATTCATTTTATATTCAAACTGAAAACATAAACTAAATAACACTGAAGTCATTCAAGTCATTGTGTCTCAAGTCAAGTCCCGAGTCTTTAACTTCCAAGTCCAAGTCGAGTCTCAAGTTTTTTCATTTTTTGTCAAGTCAAGTCACAAGTCATCAAAACAGCGACTCGAGTCCAAGTCACAGTGACTCGAGTCCCCATCTCTGCTAATCGCTTACCCACGATGGTCAGGTTGAGCGCGGCCTGCCGGAGGCCATATTGGTTCCTCAGCTCCACCGTGTAGCATCCGCAGTGCTCCTGCTGTCCACTGGCGATGGTCAGCAGGCTGCTGCCGTCCGTACTGAAGATGGACGTCCCCGCCGCGCCTTCCTGGATCTGGACAAACATCACGCATGTTCAAAGCCGTGTCACCTCAGCAGTGTGACGACGCACGTACGCACGCTCACCGGCTTCCTGAACTTGAGCCAAGTGCAGCTGATGGGCGGGGCTCCGGAGAACTTGCAGAGGATCTCCACCTTCTCCCCTGCCAGGATCTTCATGTCCTCCGGGAACTGAACGATGTGAGGAGGCAGCGCTGCACGCAAGCACGAAAGCACATCAGTAGGCTCGCCTGCTGTGTGTGTGTGTGTGCGCGCGCGCGCGTGCGCGCACTCGTCACCTTGTTTAGGAGGTGTCTTGGCTGTAGGCTTCTTTATTCGCGCTTCACCTGAGAAGAAAACGCACGCGCGCACTGTCGATCACGTGGCATCCCGAGGCGCGCACCCTCTTGCACGCCTTCTCTTAGCGCGCTCCACCGAGCAACTCGTACGTAGTATCTTGAATCCTTTTTGACGAGAGCGAGTAGACGACATGAAGAGACACGCGTGCGTGTGAGAGTAAGATTTGTGCGTGTGCGTGTGTGTTTGCATGTTTGTGAGTGTGTGGGAGAGGTGGACGCACTCTTCATATTTGTGCGCGTGAGGTCGAGAAATGTGTGTGCGCCCGCCAGCAGCGTTCGCTGTCTGCATGTCCTTATTGGGACAAAAAGCGCGCGCGGCCAGGCCACTGGCTTCTTCTTTTTCTACCGTGCATCTATCCATCTATCTATCTATCCATCTACCCATCTATCCATCTATCTAACTATCTATCGCTTGTCGCCATCCTCCACTCTTCTTTTTCTTCTTCCGACGGCTCAATTGGCTCAACTTACTCTCGGAGGTGGCCGCCGTCTTCTTCTTGTTGGACTCCTTGTCAGCCGCAGACTTTTCCGGAGGATCTGCCGCCACGGACGCATTTAAACACTTCAATGTGAAAAATCAAAGATGTCATTTGCGAGCGCGCCTCCACTTACGACCGAAAAGCTTGTCATTGTGAGCTCGCACATTTCCGACAATGAGTCGTTGCTGAGTGGGAATCCCGAAACAAATTTGTGCGGCGGCGGGGGCGGCTTTAGCGCGATAAGTTCTCTCTGCGCCATCATATCAAATTGAAATCTGGGAAATGGACCGCCCCCTGGTGGCCGCCGTGGTGCCGGCGGCGGCGGCGCACACCCCAGAAGGAGGCTCGCTGAATTCCATCATGAAGCCAACGCGCTCTTATGGGCTTTACTTTCTATTTGACACAATTTGTTGTGTGTCGGTACAACTCGATGCGTCCTCTCGTAAGTGGAGGCGCGGGCGCCACGTGACGTCTGAAGGCCGGCTTTCTTACCGTCCACCAGAACCAAACAAGAACATTCGGCCCGGCCCGCCGAGTTCTCCACCTTGCATTTGTACTCGCCTTCGTCCTCGGGCAGGGCCTTGTCGATGCTCAGTGAGCACACGCCGCCTGTCGCACGCACGCACGCACGCACGACACAGGCAGAAAAGAAAACATTCTCACGTAATGTACGTTCAGCCTTTCTGATGAAAAAGCAAGATGCTTTTGGGGCACTCCTGAAAAGTGATAATTTGTCGACCCAACCCGATGCCAGTGTATGTCACTTGGATACAAATGAATCAATACAGTGGTCACGCGAGTGGCACCCCTGAACCTTGCTACCTTTTGTGCGTGTATGTATGTGCGTGCGCGTGTGCGTGCGTGTGTGCTGACCTTGGTTTTTGATCACGATGAACTTGGAGGCTTTGATAAGTTTCCCGTCAAGCGTCCAGCTTGCGTCGACGTCATCGCAGGCCGGGTCCAGTCGGCACTGCAGATGCAGGCGCTGGCCGTCCAGAACCGTCACGTCGCCCAGCTTCTCGGTGAAGCGCGGCGTCTTGGCGCCGCCGCCGCCGCCGCCATCCTTCAGGCAGTTGTTGACCACTTCGCCGCCATCTCCGTTCTTGTCCACGCCGCCTGTCTTCTTGTCGTCGACGGCAGCGAGCGCGTTCTTCTTGGTGGGTGCCTGGGGCGGGCCGGCGGCCTTGTTGGCGCCGCCACCCTTCTTGCCCAGCACGGCACGGAAGTCCACCTGCGCGGCGGCACCGCTGGCCGCCTTGCGCTGCTCGTCCTCCATCTTGGCCTTGACCCCCTTCAAGTTGGCCTTAAAATCCATGGCAGTCAGGCGGTACCCTCCCTCCTTGTCCGTCTCCTCGCCGCTCGGTGGGCGGGCGTGGAGCTGCTCCCCGCAGCCTTGTGGTGCGCCTCCTGAGCTCCTCCTTCTCCTGCTCCCAGCTTGGCTTCCTGCTGCTTGTTCAGGTGTTTCTTCCGCCTCTGGCTTGGCTTGTGGCCAATGGTGGTGGATTGAGCCTTCTTCTAATTTGTTTCTGCTGGCTGCTTTTGCTTTTTTTCCTCCCGCCCTCCCTCCCTCCCTCCCTCCCTCCCTCCCTGTTTGGCTCGCTGCCACCGGCTGCGAGCTTGTCCGTCTTCTTCCGCTTCCACTTCTCCGAGTCCCTGGTGTGGTTGGTTTCAGGTGTGGCTCACTTTGCCAGCATGTGTCCCTCCTGGTTCTCCTGCTCCCGCCTGCCCCCGTGCGCCTCCTTCTTTTTTTGTTTTTCTTCTTCTTGTTTCCTCCTGGCTGGCCGCATGGGCTTTGTGCCACTTTTACTCTCCTAGTCCTTGTTCTTCTCCCTTTTCTTTCTTCTGGTTGGTGTTCAGGTGCTCGTGCTGCCCGTCAGGCCTTCTGCCACTGTGGACTGACTGCCGCCTCCTCCTCCTCCTCCTCCTCCTCCTTGGCGGATGGAGAGAACGGGAGAGTAAACAGCTGGGTTAAAGCCCCTGTCCTGGAAGAGTAGCGCTGCCCCCCGCCCCCTGCATCTGGGGCGCCGAGGGGAGAGGGGGGGATCTTACATCACATCAAGTGAGCGGCGTGGCCAAATAAGGTCATGGAGTCTGAAGACCGGTGAAACCGACTTGCCACGGCCTTTTCCACGTTCCCACGGAACGCCACACTGGGCAGGAAGTGGTCGGGTGCTCTTTTCAGGGCCCGCGTCAATCAAAGGTGACAGTGATCTCACGGCACACCTGAAGGGAAGCCTCGGAAGAGACCTACCGCTCGATGGTCGGATTAGCAGGCTTTAGGGGGGCGGCATGATGGATAGGGGAGGCGCAGGCTGGAAAAAGAAGCTAGCACATGAAAACAAGCAAACGGACTTCATTCAGTATGTGAGTGACAGACTGGACGTACGTCACGCCGATTGGACGTGAGGAAGCCCCCGGGCCAATCGGCTGCCGGAGGCGGCGGCCAATCCCGCGGCAAGTGCGCACACTCATCCGAACACAACATCCCGTTAAACAGGCACGCGCGCACAAGGACCGGGTTCTGTGTCAGACGACGGAGTGAAAAGGAAACCCAAACTCCTTATATGGTCAAGAGCAGCCAGGACACACTCGCACAAACACACGTCCAGGAAATGACCCCCTCCCCGCCCCAAATTCAAAGGAAGACGGCTTTTCAACAAATCTGTAAAATACTTATAAACACTGAACAAAAAGCTCATAAACAGACCAAGTGTGTGAGTGTGTGTGCATGTGTGCGTTGTCTGCGGGTGGGGGGAGGGCAAGTGAGGGTGGGGGCAAGTATTTCCTGTTTCGAGACAATTTTCCAAATCAAATGCGCAGGATGTCGTGCGCATGATTTGCAAGTGCAGCATCTTGCAGCATGGCCACTCAAGTCTTTCTGTCCTCTATTTGTCTGAAACTGTCCTCACCGTGTCTTCTTCATGTTGATATGTCCTCACAAGGGCTACACAAAGACACACATTTCCACTTCATGCCCTTCTTGGGTGGACTTGAGCTTTTTACTGTGTGTGTGTGTGTGTGTGTGTGTGTGTGTGTGTGTGCAGCATGTTTTGTCTTTATAAGGCCTCCTGCTCTCGCATGAGTTTCATGCTCCTTGGTCTTGAGCGCACGTGTGCATGCCTGGATGTGCGCCTGGCGCCGTCGTCTGGACGCTTTGGTTACTACATGCTTCACAAACAGAAGGAGGCCATCGGATTGTGGACAGGCGCGCTCGCACACACACAACACGCCACACACACGCGCGCACACACACACACACACAGCATACGTCTTGACCTGGATGTTCAGAGCGGTCGCAATGCAAAAAATCCAATCTTGGAGCACATAGACCCCAGAAGGATTGGAATAAAATCAGACCGGTCTGAAAATTCAAAACGTCACCAGTGACATAGAGCTACGAGCAGAACCGTTTGGACATCGGTGCTGAAAAAGCTTTCAAAAATCCAGCGGAGAGCCTGAAATGTCCTGCAAAGATGCCGTTGTGGGACGTTTTCCATAATCGTTCACTGGCCATGAAAATGGAGCCTCCTCTGTCAGGCTGGGAACAAGGCGGAGGACTCGGATGCAGAGTCGTTTCTTTCTCTGATTTATTCCAGCACACACACTGATCAAAAGTACAACTCAAAACGCCTCTTGCGAGGGAAAACACGTGGCAAAAAGTTCAAACAAAAGCGTCGCACTAGGGCGAGACAAAAAGGCTATGGGGATCAAGGCACTAACAAAAAGCGTCGCTCGGTGGCGAGACAAAAAGGCTATGGGGATCAAGGCACTAACAAAAAGCGTCGCTCTGTGGCGAGACAAAAAGGAGGAATCTTACTGAGAGCTCGGACGTCAAAGAATCGCTGGTGGTCGGGACGAGGCAAGACACACTGGCACAAGACAAGGGGAAGACACGGACTAAATACACACAAAAGGGCGGGGACACAGGTGCTGACAATTAGTGTCAACTACACAGGTGCACACAATCGGGATCAGGAAAGACAAGACAACCAAACACCGAGGAAGGAAACCCGAACTGAAACGGAAGGGATGACAAAATAAAACAGGAAGTAAAGTTACGACACCGACGAGACAGAAAACCGGAAAAATAAACGCGACCGCATGACATCCTCACGTGACAGGTGTTGAAAAAAGACACACGCACACACTCCAGCTCTGCTGCTGTGCTGACAATCACGCTTTATTCAATCAATCAATCAAGTTCCAGGAGGCTGCGGAAAAACAAACACACACTAAAGTGAAGAGGAGGAAGTTCTAACTCGGGGGGGTGGGCCGCCGCCGCCGTCACCGCACGTGATGGCGTTTGTGGGTCGGTCAATGGGCAGGCAGGCAGGCCGGCCGGCCCGTTTTCTCCACGCTAACACGCTGCAGGCCTCCGTTGAAAAGAACAAAAGAAAAGAAACAAGCAAAAACGTGCTCAGGGAGTGCAGGCCGCTCGCACTGTGAGCGTGTCATCGAAAACGGCGGTACGACATCATCCGTCGCGACGCGAGAGCCGTCGGCGCTGCTTGCGCGAGGGTTGACGCAAAGAGCGCTCGGGACCTCGCTCACGCGGGCTGTTTTTTTTGGTCTTTTTTTTTTCCAGTCTAGGGTCGAGTAAACGTCGACAGGGAGACACTCTACCTGCCGAGGCAATCTTAGACATCGACGCGAGTTGCGTCGAGGCGCGGTTTGGAGTTTGTGCCTTTAGCAGGGTATTCGCTCCGCTCCTGGAACTTTCTCCTGTTAAAGGCAATTTTGGTTTCTTCGTTTCACTTGAACATATGAACTGTCATCAATAACGATGATGCATAGCACACATTCCTCGTAACCGTCACATCTGGCGGCTATATACATTATGTACACGTCACTGCAAAAGTGTCATGGCGTTGGAAAACACATGGAGTGGTAATACTCCACTTTGTCACGGTCGGTACAAAAAGAGTTCCTATTTACAAGTGGCGTCCAATCCTGAAGGGGAAAGGGAAGTGGCTGGGTGGGGACGCTTCATCGTCTTCATCTTCTTTACACGGATCGAATGCTGATGCAAACGGTGGCCGTGTCGCATCCCAGCTCGTTGGACAGTTTGAGGGTGTAGGTTCCAGCGTCTTCTTCCCGCACGCCGGCGATGATGAGGGTGGTCAGGTCCTCGCCCGTCTCCACGTGGAAGCGGCCCCCCGGCGACGAGCGGATCTTCTGCCCGCCGCGGGACCACTCCACGTGGCTGGCGTCGCCCGAGAAGGCGCAGGCCACCGTCAGGACCTTGCCGGCCTCGATGCTGATGTCCTCGGGCACCGCCTCGATTCTGGGAGCGGCGGCGGCAGCGGCGGAACCTGAAACGGGTTAGGCTGCTGACTCAGTGTACAAAGCTGACATTCAATGTTGCATTTAACACATTCGCTGCCATTGACGTTAACTGGAGGTTAAGCGGCTACAACACGGTGCAGCTTTCACGCGAGCAAACGAGCAAAGAGGCGTTTTCTTTAGAGCCTTTGCTTTTTTTCGCTTCACTTGCACCGACCGCTACGACGGCTTCCCATTCGCAATCTCAAGGCACCGCTCGAGTCGATACGGCACATTTTCAGTTTTAGCGAGCGGGTGGCTCCGGAAGGCCTTCACGGTGCAAATCAATTCTGTGCCATTGCTACGACAACAAAAAACGGCGAGGGAACGTCAGTCCTACCGAGTGCCCTGAAGGAGGATCCGCTCAGGTGCGAGCTCATTCCCGTGACGCTACTTGAGCTCGCGGCATAGGACTCGGAGGCCATGGAGGACACGCTGGACATGGACATGGTCTCAAACTTCATTTCGGCCGCCATACTGCCAAAGGAGCTGGACTCCATCATGGAGGACATCATGGCTCTCTGGGCGGAAGATGAGGACGAGGAGAAGGAAGACGACGACTCCTCCACTGTGCGAGTTGCTGTCCTCGTGGCCATGGAGGAGCTGGATGAGGATGCCTCCTTGAAACTCGTCATGCTGGATCCTGTTGACGGTCCACAAGGCAACATTAACACCCACAACATCTTAACATCCAGGATAGCCCGGAATAGGACATGCCCCCTCAAATAATAATAATGGATACATTTCAGTCACAAAAATCGGCTTTGGATAGAATTGGTTTCAAGTCAAGAAAAAGCAAATGACGGTGACAATACGGTGTTTGCTGGCCCATTGATTTTCCGCAGACTTGCGTCTGTTATCTGCGATAAAACTCTTTTTGATAGAGAGCGAGGCGTGTCTCTGAACAGTGCGGCCGAGATCCGAGGACCGTGCACGGAGAAGCGTTTGCGGAAACACCGTTCTGAGTGATGCGCGCGAACGATCGCCCATCCCCACATGACTCACTTGGGACCTGTTGCTCACCTTTAACTGCAAGTTGCTTTTCACGGTAAGTGTTGACCTTCATGCGAATGGACTGGTAAACCTGTCCAGTGAAGGAGAAGGAGGACTTTGAGACGCCTCCCTCCGATGTCATCTCGCAGGTGTACTCTCCCTGGTCACTGTCGGTCAGGTCGTGTATCACGAGACTGCAGGAACCGTCGGAGTACTGCATCTTCAAGCGACTGCTCTTGGAAAGTCGTCGACCATTGCAATACCACGACACGTCCTTGACGCTGCTCTCGCAAACGCAAGAAAGCTTGACGGAGTCTTCGCAGGCCACAGCCGCCAGCTGACTCACGACTTTGGGTGGCTTGGGGGTTGGAGACTCATCAGCTGGTGGTGACAGGACCCTCTTTGAGGACATGGCAGGAGGTGGAGACTTTGTTCTGGTCGGAGATTTGACTCCCTCGGGTTCAGGGGACTTCACAGCCCTCAGTGACTTGATTCCAGATGGTTCTGGGGACTTAATGCCTCTTGGTGTTTTGATGCCAGCGGGTTCTGGGGACTTGATGCCTTTAGGTGTTTTCATTTCTGCAGGTTCAGGTGATTTGATGCTTCGGGACGTTTTAGGTTCCTCAGCTTCGGGTGACTTGACTGGTGGCGGTGACTTAGGTCGTGGTTCAGGAGATTTAACACCCCCAGGAGACTTAATTCCCTGTGGTTCAGGTGATTTGATCCCAGGAACTGGTGACTTCACACTCTGTGTCTTCCCAGCAGGCGTTGATGACTTGACACCCGGTACCGGTGACTTCACCCTGGGTATTGGTGATTTGGGCTCGGGGGACTTGACGCCGGGTTCTGGTGTCTTCACAATAGGTTCCGGGGACTTGACTCTGGGTGCTGGTGACTTCACAGTGGATTTTGAGGGCTCAGGGTGCTTCACATCTGGCTCCGGAGACTTAACACTTGGTGCTGCTGGTGGCTTCACAATAGGGTCAGGGGATTTGACGCCAGGTGCGGCTGACTTCACACTCGGTTCAGGAGACTTGATGCTAGGTGGCGGTGACTTCACCCTAGGTTCAGGAGACTTGACACTAGGTGGCGGTGACTTCATCCTAGGTTCAGGAGACTTGAGGCTAGGCGCCGGTGACTTCACACTCGGAACAGGGAAAGTCACCGACGGCGACGGTGATGTGACCGAAGGCTTCGGTGACCTCACACTGGGTTCTGGGGACTTGATGCCCTTGACCTCTTTGGGAATGGGCCTGCGGATGGTCAAGGTGAATTGAGCCTCCTGTCGGCCCGCCGAGTTCTCTACGATGACTGTATAACTGCCCTCATCAGAGGATGTAACAGAAGAGACCTCCAGATTGGACTTGTACTGTGAGGTGGTGACTTGAAGACGGTGGGAGGTGACAATGGTTTTCCCCTCGTGCATCCAGATAACAGAGGGCGCGGGCGCACCATCAATATCGCAGGAAAAGCGGGCTGTCTCGCCCGCGGCAAGGGTCACAGACTGTGGCTTGGTGAGGAATCTAGCCGCGACAGTCGGCGTCACTTTTTGAGCAGAAAGCTGCTCGGACGATGCAGCGTACTTTGACTTGGTTCCGGCTGTAGTGTGTTTTTCAGAAAGGGCGAACTTGTCAGAGGAGTAGGAAGAGGCAGATGACAAGTATTCAGTAGAGGCGTACTTGATGGATGCGCCGTAGCGCTCAGCAGACGAGTACCTCTCAGAAGATGCCCCGCCGTCGTACCTTTCCCGAGTGATGTCTTCGCGTGTCTCAGATAGCTGAGTCTTGCTTTCTTCCACTGCAAAGTGGCTCTCAGATTCATAGCCAGTTTTGAAGCGGGACGAGCTGTAGTGATCAAGTCGAGTCATTTCGGGGACGATAGATTTAGGAACTTCCTCATCCTTGCGGCGAGAAGAGAACGTGGTGTAGGCACCTCCTGCTACATCCAGGGTGGCGTAGTCCGAGGCTTCCCCTCTGGCGTTGGAACAGAAGCAGCGGTATGTACCGCTGTCCTCCTCCTGGCAATCCAGGATGGTGATGGTCAGAACTCCGCTCATGTTGCTGAAGATGTATTTGCTGCTGGTTTCGCAGATTTCGTTTCCGTTGTGGAACCACTTGACCTCGGCCTCCGGCTTGGCTTGGATGTTCAGAGTGAATTTGGTGTCCTGGCCTAGTGGCACGCGGTGAGAGCGCATCCTGACGGTCACGCGGGGCCCGTGGTCCAGGCTGAAAGGCGACTGACTCACCACCTGGTACGTCCTCTCAGACTTCAGAGCTGCCTTTCTCGCCTCGTAGCGGGACATGATGTCAAAGCGGGCAGAGCGCTCAAAGCGAGAGGTGGAACGGGAGGACCTCTCGACAGACCTAACGGGGCTCGGAGACCGAGGACGAGTTCTCTCTGGCGTTGGCGATCTCCTCTCTACAAGCTCGGTCTCCGCCTCCGCCGCAAGTCTCACGCGAGCCGGTCGGATCAACTCGGAGACCGGGCGCATCAGCTCAATGTAGGTGGGGGACAGTGAGCGCCTCCTTCTCATGTACTGAGAAACAGTACGCTTTTTCTTCGTCTCCCCAATCTCCAAAGCGTCCCGTCGTATCTCTCGAGACCTCTCTTCGCGCTGCACCGCATGTCGTTCAATGCGAACCGGACTGACCGCAGGGGAGGCAGAAAAGCCAAGCTCCAGTTCATCCTCCAGCATCATCTTCTCCTCCTCTGTCCTCCTGGAGGACAGATAGTCATCTGCAGTGCTGATCAGTAGCTCCTCGTCACTCAAGTCGCCCAAAGATCGTCTCCTGGATCTGAACGAAACGGCGGACTCGGGGGACGGTGAGCGGCGGGCAGGTCTGACAATTTCCAGGTCGTCTAAAGTCATTTTTGGAATTCGCCATCTTGGCCTGTACTGGTCGGTGATCCTGGGGAGCGGCACGACGTAGAACTGCTCCCACCTGGACAGGCGGATTCGCCTTTGTCGCTTTTGCACAAACCTTTCACTTCTCTCTGAAACCAGATACTGCTCTCTCAATTTGCGATACCACTTCATGTCAGAGAGTGCGACAAATCGCTTAATGACTTGGTCCTCACGCAGAGCTTGGCGGTCATGAACGACAGGTTCGGGAATCTCATAGGGCATGAAAATCCTTCTCTCGTCTTCTAGTTTCCTGGTCTCCGACTTGACCACAGTGATGTCGAACTCGCCCTCGACGTTCTTGGTGCTGACGGCGGGCTTGTACATCTCGGCGGCAAATCTCAGAGCCTCTTGTGCCGTCGGATTCAGCGGCACAATCTCCTCTGTGGCAACAATCTTCTGAGCCATTTTGTTGGTCTTTTCAATTTGCTTCTGGACGCATCTGTATTTCTCCTCCTCACTCTTGTACTCTCTTCTGGTGTACGTGAGGCGGTCCACGCTCAGGGTCGCCTGGCAACTCACAGAGCCGGCACAGTTGGTGGCGGTCACTCGGTAGATACCGGAGTCCTCAATCAGTGTCTCCCTGATGCACAGAACATGGTGGTCAGCGTCCTCTTGGATGACAATTAGCTTTGGACCCAGCTGGAGGGAATGGCCATCCTTCTCCCATTTCAGGGAAGGAGTCGGGATTCCAGACACTCTGATATCAAAGCGGACGCTCTCCCCTTCTGTGCATTCGACATTGGCCAGCAGGCGCTTGAAGGTGGGCCTCATACTTTCCTCTGTCACGGGATGTGGTGTCACGGTGAGACGGGCCTTGCAGCTGTCTTCTCCAAACTTGTTGTGGGCCATGACCGTGTACTCGGCGTCGTCGCTCGTGTCCAGATTGTGGATAATCAGCTGGTACAGGCCCTTGTCACTCAGGAAAGTGTACTTGGGGTCACCGTCGGCGGGTGAGATTCTTTCGCCGTTCTTCAACCACGTGACACGAGGATCGGGGTGCACGGTGATGGTGACGCCAAAGCGCACGTCTTCGCCAATGTAAGCGCTGCGGTTGTACAGTGGCAGCGTGAACTCCGGTGGCCTGTAGAGGATTCTGGTCTTGTCAATCCTCCTTCTTAGTTTCTTGATGGAGCGACTCACATAGTGCTCCCTGATGCTTCTGACTGTCTCGACAAAGAGCTCACCATACGCACTATCCTCGCCGTCATCAGTCAACACCTTGCACCTGTAGACGCCGTCGTCACTCTCTTCAATGTCCTTCACATATATGCTGGCAAAACCGCTGTGGTAGCTGATCTCGTACTTGGAGCTTGAGTGCAACTGGCGGCTGCCAAAGTACCACGTCACCTGTGTACTTTGGTCAAAGCTGGCAATGCTGCAAGTGAACCTAACGTGGCCACCTTCCTCGGCAGAGGCGTGCATGACGGGGCCGGCACGGAGACCGTGATATTCGCTGGCGATCTTCACTTTGCCTACAGACAATCCTCTCAGGTTCTTGAAGGCGCCGCCATAGGCGACGCGAGCTGCCGAGACAATGGTGTCGGTCCTCTTTACCACCGAGTGGTAATACCTCCTGTGTCTCAAAGTCCGGATGACCTTCCTGCTGACGTGCTCCATCTTCATCTTCAGCCACGGGTGCTCCAATGCCTCATGAGCAGTCATACGGAGCTTCCTGTCCTTGACGAGAAGTCTGTCCACAAAATCCATAGCCTCTAAACTGATGTCCCTAAATGCGTCAGCGTCAAAGACATATTCGCAGGCGCAGATGTTCTCAACCGTTTGCGTGACGGATTCCGCAGCAAACGGATTGACACCACTCAGCAGCACGTAGGCAAGCACACCGACGGACCACATGTCAGTGGCTGTGGTGACCAAATCGTGACGGTGGACCTCAGGGGCGCAGTACTCTGGGGCTGAGAAGAACATTCGAATGTTTTCACCTGGTGCCAGCGAACGAGCCTGACCCATATCGATGATCTTGACAACCTTGCTTTTCCTTGTGGCATAGACAATGTTGTCTGGGCGGATATCAAAGTGGCCAAAGTTGTTGCTGTGCAAAAACTGGAGAGCCGAGCAGACCTGTCGGAGATAGAGGACAATCTCCTGCTCGGTGAGCTCAAAGTTGCTTGTTCCGAGGCGCTCGAAGATGTCAACTCCAGAAATAAATTCAAAGATGAGGACAATCTCCTCCATACTTTCAAAATACTCATGCAGGTAGATTACGTTCTTATGCCTTGCTACGTTCAAGGCCTCAATTTCCCTAAGAACCAGCTCACGGTCAGTTCCTTTGACCTTGATGAACTTGGCCATGAAGGTCTTCTTGGTTGCATTCTCCACACAACGGTGGACCACTCCAAATTGACAACGAGCCAACTCCTCCGAAATGGTGTACTTGGAGTGGAGCTCCTTGATCTTGAATGAGTGAGCCTCTTCCTTGCTCGTCTCTCTGCTTTCGTCCACTTCCTCATCATAGTTCCTGATCACAGACTTGTCCTCCTTTGTGGTGATGGGCTCCGTCGGTGCAGAGGGAGGACTCAAGCCAAACTGGTTCTCTGCAATAACGCGGAACTGATATTTGGCCTTGCCAAAGATGTTGAGGATGGTGGTGCTGCAGTCAGCAGTCTGTCCGGCGCGAATCCACCTGTCCGCAGAGGTGGGACACTTCTCCACAATGTAACTGATGATGTCACTCCCGCCATCGCTGGCAGGGGGCTCCCAGGCCAGCGTAATGGAGTCTCGGGAGATGTCGCTGACCACCAGTCCTTTGGGCGCTTCGGGAATATCTGCTATGCTCACCTCGATGGTCTGTTTGTCCATTCCGAACCGGTTTTTGGCAGTGATGCTATAGTAGCCCGTGTCCTTCTGCTGCACTCCCTTCTGGAAGACCAGCGATGTAAAGGAGCGAGTGGCGATGATCTGGTGATAGGGAGAGTTGGAGAGGATCTCCTGGCCCTTCTGCCAGGTAATTGCCGGTTCGGGCTTTCCCGAGATGGGGATCTTGATGGTGATGTGCTCACCCCGAACAGCGTGGACTGCTCCCATTCCTTGGAGCTCCTTTGGCAGGTGAATCTTGGCAGGAACTGCAATTAGCACAGACACGCACAGCACGGCTCAATCTCAAAGCGATCACCATTGAAAGGATCGTTCCAGCTAGTTCTCGGCGACTCCTCGGTCTACCTTCCACATCCAAGTTTGCTGTAGTGGAGATGGAGCCTGCAGAGTTGGTCGCTCTGACTTGATAGACTGTGGCGTCACTCTCGTCAGCGGCAGTGATGACCAGTTGGTAGTAACCGCCCTTGAACTCAAGGGCTTTGATTTTGGCTCCGTCAGCCTGGATTTCCTTTCCACTTCGGTACCACTTGACCACAGGCTTGGGATGTCCCACCACCTGCACATAGGTGGCAAAAGAACATGAACTTACGATGATAACTGCAAGACGTACAAGGTATGCATTGTCAAAAGACATCGAGGTAAGCACCTTGGTAACAAAGGTGGCATTGGCATGGTATTTGACAGTCATGTCTCGGATCTCCTCCCTGAAGCCGGGAGCACGCAGAGACTGGTCGGACTTGGGGACAATGGGCTCTGAGACTTCGCTCCAGTCACTCTCGCCACCCATATTCTCGCACTTGACACGGAACTCATACTCAAAGCCCTCAATTAGGCCTGTGACCTCAAAGGTGGTCTCCACAATCTTCTTCGTGGTGACTGACATCCACTTGTTCTGCTTCTTCTCACGCTTTTCCAGATAGTAGGCGGACACTTTAGCGCCACCGTCACTGCTTGGTGGCTTCCAGCCGACAACGCACGAGTCCTCGGAGGCGCTGACGATGAAGGGTTGCTGTGGTATGCCAGGTTTTTCTGAGGACCACAGAAAGCACCATGATGTGATCAAAGCGGAATCAAAGACAGATCACGTTCTTCTTCGTAGCTACGCGACTCACCGAATGGACTCTTGATGATGACCACTGAGGGAATCTCCAGAGGCTCGCTGACACCGTACTGGTTCTGAGCAGAAACTCGGAAGTAGTATCCGGCACTCTCCACAAGGTTGGGTACACGGCACGTGGTTCCAGAGACAGAAGAGGACACGAGGTTCCACACTTCTCCCTCCTTGGCCATGCGTTTCTCCACAATGTAGTTGGTGATCATGGCGCCGCCGTCATCTTTGGGAGCCTTCCACCCGATAATGACGGAGCTCTTCAGCAGAGCTTCGACCACCACCGGGCCCTCCGGGATGGACGGCTTATCTGGGTACGTCGCAACGGGCACTTTTAGACTCTCAGCAATGGCGACGAGATGACACACATCATACCTTCAAGTCATACATAGCTCTTTACCTTGGATTTCAACCCGCAATACTGTATCAACGGTGCCAAACTTGTTGCTCAGCTGCACTTTGTAACGGCCGGCGTTGGTCTTCCTTTGGACGTTCCTCACCACCAAGTGGGTGTAGCTCTCCGTGTTCTCAATGATCACTTTCTCGGACGAGTTCAGAGGCTTCTTGTCATAGAACCACATAATCTGGGGAATGGGGCGGCCGATGTAGACCACGTGGAGGCGGAGACTGGTGCCAGCCCCGGCATAATATTTCTCCTTCAGAGGGAAGCCGGGGTGCAGCTGAGGTGCAGCCTGTAGCAGCAGTTTGCCGCTGGTCTCCATCTCCCCGGCTTCATTGATGGCCCTGCAGGTGTACAGGCCCTCGTCTTCCTGCTCGTCTGTCATGATGCTAAGGGAGTGGTTGCGGCCATCTGAGCTCATCTTGTACTTGCGACTCTGAATCAGCTCTTTGCCATAGCGGTACCACTTGATCTCTGGCAGAGGTCGGCCGATAATGCCGCAGGACAGCGTGCCAGACTCTCCGAGTTTGGTTGTGACATCCGTGACGTCTTCCTTCAAAGCCGGAGCCTCGCCGACTGCAGAACATCAGTCAGAGTCAATTTCAAGAAGTACATTTGACAATGTAACCAGAACCACTTTGGGCATTTCGAGCAGTGAGATGAACTCCATAACCGTCACTCACCGCTCAACTTGGTTTTGATCCCCATGGGCGTGCGCCTCGGCCTGCTGAGTCCGGCTTCGTTCTCGGCCAAGATTCTGAACTCGTACTCCGTGGCTTCCATCAGGCCCCCCATGGTAAACTGGCGGTCCTTGGAACGCTCTTTGTTGCACTTCTTCCAGGCGCTTTCGCCGGACTGCCTGTACTCAATCCAGTACCCCAAGATCTCCTTCCCCCCATCAAAGTCAGGCCGTAACCAATGGATGGTAATGCAGTCTTTGGTTACAGAGATGACGTCGATCTCTCCTGGTTGGCTTGGTTTGTCTGTCGAGAAGATATCAATGAGTGTGTCGATTGGGAACGGCAACAACAACAACAGCAACAACAACAGCAACAACAACAACAACAACAACAACAACAACAACAGCACAGGTTGAATTGATTAACTCCCGGGCACCATCGTGGGGCATTTACACACCGAATGGATCTTTGCAGACCACCGACTCAGACGCAGGGCCCGGCTCACTCTGCCCGACGTCATTCTGTGCCACGATTCGGAACATGTACTCCGCATCGGGGATGAGGCCGGTGACATTGTACATGGTGGTTGTGATGTGAGTCTTGTTGTGGCGGACCCATTTCTCTGTGGAAACCTCCCTCCTCTCAACAAAGTATCCTGTGACACGTGAGCCACCGTCGTCCCGGGGCCGGGCCCATGATAGGGAGACTGAGGACTTGGCTACGTCCATGATCTCTGGAGGATTGCTGGGGGGTTCCGGCGGGCCTTTAGATAAATAAGAGTGAGACGAAAGCTGATAAGAGAGTTTGGACAGCCATACATACATACATACATGCTTTCAAGAAAGAAAAACAGCACTGAGGGTGAGGGTGGACGGCTCCCGTTTGCCACACAACCAATAACGAGTTGAAACGGGGAGCGATGAGGTCAATATTTCCCATATTTCACAAGACAAAAAGAAAAGAAATATCAACCACGAGAGCGTTTTAAAGTTGGAAAACTCCTAAATTGGGGCACCTTCAAGTCACATCACCACTTGATATTCTCGGTACTCACAGAGAGGTGTCTTTGCTGTGACAGGCTCTTCGGACTTCAGAGAGCGGCTGACACCAAACTGGTTCTCAGCAGAGACCCTGAAGTGGTACTGCATATTCTCTTTCAGGCCTTTGACCACCAGGGAGTTCTCTGTGACCCGAGCGTCCACCGTATACCAAGCAGCCTTGGGGACTTCGCGTCTCTCCACGATATATCCGAGGAGGTCAGAGCCTCCGTCGTCAGACGGGGGCCGCCAGCTGACTCGGACTGATCTGGCCTGAATGTCGTCGAACTCCAGAGGGCCCTCCGGGACATCGGGACGCCCGATGACCTTCACCTGCAGATATAAGATATAAGATTAAAAAGAACTGACGATGGTTGCAGTTCACAGGACTTGACCTTACCTTGATGTACACGGCTTTCCTGCCACATTTGTTCTCCAACAGCAGGTCATAAGTACCCGTGTCATCTTTGTGAGCCTCTTTGATGACAAGCTCCGTTATGTCATCATTGACAGCGATCATGGCCCGGTGGGAGATGTCACGTCCATCCTTGGTCCACTTGCACGTAGGGATGGGTTTACCGGTGAAGGGCACCGACAGGCAGATGACTCCTCCTTGCCGCACCACGTAGCCCTCCTCATATCTACTGTCCAGCTTGTATTCCGGATAATCTAAGGAAGACACAGAGAAGATTTGTGTTGGATCGAATGCGGCAAATGATGTATGACACTGTACAAATGATCACATGAATTGATCTTACTGAGCATCTCCTGGACTTTGACAACCCCAGGAATCTCTGCGGGTTCTCCAGTGCCACCAGCATTGCAGGCGATGACTCTGAACTTGTATTCTGCACCTTGCGGCATGTGTGTGAGGGTATACTCGCACATTTTGGTGGGTGTGGTGTTACACAGGGTCCACTCCACCTGGTCCACCTTTTGCATCTCAACAAAGTAACCGGTGACCACAGAGCCACCCTCCTCTACAGGAGGCAACCAGGCCAGAGACACGGAGGTTCTGGTGGTATCTGTGACTTTGGGATGAACTGGAGGACCTGGTGGCGCTATTTCACAACAATACATATAGGGTCGGTCAGATGGACTTCTTCACAAGTACAAGTGTGTCAGTTTATCATGTACCTATGGCGTCCATGGCAACAGTGATGGCAGAGGTCTCGCTGGATTTGCCCGTTCCTCTGGAGTTAATGGCTGTGATGCGGTACTCGTACTCCAGGCCTTCGATCAGACCGGAAGAGCGGTACCTGGTCATGGTCACTGGGTTTTTGTTGATCCTCAGCCATCGGTCAGAACGAGGCTCCTTGCGCTCAATGATATAACCGGTGATGGTGGAGCCACCGTTGTCCTCCGGGGGATGCCAAGTGAGGGTCATGCCCTCGTGAGTGACGTCGAGTACCTCCGGTCTGCTCGGAGGTCCAGGGATGGCTGCGCAAGTCAACCGCAGACGAATTAGGAGGGGGGGAAATCGTAGGCAAGTCAAACGTTGCTGCTGAAGGCGTTGTCAGTTTGCGCACTCACTTTTGGCACTCTTAGATTCCACCACTTGCGACTGGAGGAAGCCACCAACACCGAAGCGGTTCATGGCGGCAACACGGAACACGTACTCTATTCCCTCAGAAAGTCGGGTAAACTTGAAGCACGGTCGGGTCACCGATTCTGAGACCGTGATCCAGCCGGGGCGGTGAGCATCGCGCTGTTCCACCACATATCCGCTGATGTTAGCGCCGCCATCCTTCTCTGGAGGTTGCCAGCTGACTGTCACTGATTGGCCATCGACCTCGACGATCTTCATGGGGCCGACCGGTATGCCGGGTTTGTCTGAAATAGCACATGAAGAGAGGGGTCCAGGTCCTCACACTGCAAGCAAATACTCGTATAATCACTTTGGTGTTGATTCGGAGCTTCTGCCAGCCTACCTAGGATGACCACTTTAATAACTTCAGTTGCCACACCCATGGCGTTTTTGACCTCAAGCATGTAGTCTCCTGAGTCGTCGATGGTGGTCTCACGGATGACCAGATGGCTGTATTTGCCATTGCTTTCTGTTTTGATGCGCTCCAGGCTGTCTTTTAGCTGGACACCGCCAAAGAACCAGGAGCAGACAGGCTGCGGTTTGGCCGTAATTGGCAAGTTGAGATCGATGGGTTTACCACTGGGGACGTAGACAATCCTCTGAGGAATGCTGGTCATGTCGATCTTTGGCATGACTGGAGGCAAACACAGAGGTGGGTGGATGCGTCACGTGAAACGATAACGGTGGGGGACCATTCTACAGCTGTGAAAGTTTGCGTCTCTTGGCCGACCGACATACCTTTGAGTTCCTGTACGGTGACGGAGGTGACGATGTCCACGGCCTCACCGCTTCCTCTGCTGTTGCAAGCTCGGACTCTGAAAAAGTACTGGTCGTTCTCGGTGAGAGACTCGACAGTGTACTGGGAGATGGAGGCCTTGACGGTGACCACTGTGGTCCACCTGTCTGTTGACACCCTGCAGGCTTCAATAATGTAGCCCGTCAGCCTGCTGCCGCCTTCATGCATGGGTTTGTCCCATCGCAGAGTGACCGAAGACTTTGTGACGTCAATGACCTGGAGGCTCTGAGGCACCGATGGCACTTCGCACACCAGCACAGCCTCAGCTGTCTCGCAGGGCTCGCCGACGCCATAGATGTTCTCTGGTAGTACTCTAAAGAAGTAGTGCGCACCCTCCTCCAGGCCAGTGATCCTGAACAGGGTCTTTCGACACTCTGTGGTGACAGTCTTGTAAGACTTCATGCTGGCTTCTCGTTTCTCGATGATATAGTTGCTGACGTGAGCGCCGCCGTCAATAGTTGGGACGTCCCAGGTGATGACAACTGACTCCTTGGTATAGTCCTTCACTCTCACAGAAGCTGGAGGACCAGGAGTGTCTGCAGGGGATGAATAGAAAGAGTTCAATTCGACCCCAGTTTCGAAGCTGTATTCCAAGAATCTTTGGGTGTTCACCTACCATAGACTTTGACCAGGATGGTTGCAGACTTCTTGCCTGACGGGTTCTCTGCCTCCACTATGTATTTCCCAGAGTCGTAGCGGTCAACCTTCTCCACAATCAGCATAGTGTAGCTGTCAGTGGTCTCCAGGAAGCCGCGGCTCTGCAGCTCCACGCCTGTCTTCCTCCAGGACACAACCGGTGTTGGGCGTCCGCCAACAGTCACAAAAAGTCGCAAAGTTCCTCCAGCACGAAGACAAACAGTCTTCTTCAGGTCCTCGTCCAATTCCAGGTCGGGCATTTCTGCGAGTAGGCGGTGTCATCAGAGCCAGATTGGATCATGAACAATGTCCTCTGGGCAAGACTTACCAATTCTCTCCAGGGGCTCGATTTCAGCGCTGGGTTCGCTGAACTCTCCGGTGCCGTTGCTGTTGACAGCTGCCACCCTGAATCGGTATTTCTTATTGGCGACCAGACCGCCGGCCAGATACTCGTTGGATTTGAGAGCCTTGGCTGTGGCGCGATACCACTGCTCGGAACCCTCCTCTAGGATTTCCAACACATAGCCGGTGACATCCGAGCCACCGTCGTACATGGGTCTGGTCCAAGTCATGCTGATGCTGTGCTTTGTTGTGTCTGTGATGCGAGGCATTGATGGGGGAGCTGGGGTGTCTACAAGGGGACGCAAGCAAAATTTAGGATGCTGTTCAAAATGCACCTCGGAGGTGATCAGGGGTGTCTTGCTCAGGGACACTTTGACCTCTGGGTCGGGAGATGACCACCACGCTCACTCGGCTTTTCTGCCAGTCCTCGGGTTTACTCTCACATTTGTTCGTTGTACTGAAAACTCGACATTGAATACTCATTTGTCTAGACTCGATATACTGTACGTGTTCTCCCAGAGGCAGTCAAGGTTGTACGGCAAAGTGCTATAGAAATTAGATAGCAGGACTGACTGACTGACTGACTGACTGACTGACTGACATACGCTCTATGTACAAAAATAATACATCCTTGCTGAGTATACTTCAAAAATAAAACATGTTTCTATAAATGAATCAAAGCTGAAGCCTGTCCAATTGCGCCTTGCACCCTTCAATCTGTCCTATGTGTGACTTGGAAAACACAGTTTAGTATAGATCCACAAACAAAGAGAGTCTCACAGCTGGGATCTTTGAGGAGGATGTATGGCGAGGCGTCGCTGGGCTGGCTGTCTCCCGCCGCGTTGACGGCCGTCACACGGAATTGGTATTCGCTTCCTTCCAGCAGGCCCGTGATCTTGAGGCGCGTGTCGTAGATGGTGTAAGTCTTGTTGACCCGCGTCCACCTGGTTTGCAAAACGGGGAACCAGCATGTGTGAGGAGCATGACGAGAACATAGACGATGGGCAGAGGCAAAATACAAAAAACAGGAGTTAAAAAAGCAAGAGCAATGAATATGAGCTAATTTGACAATAGACTTGGAAACTTGGACGTGGCAAAGTCAACTCAAGAGTAAGTACCATGGAAACCCGTGGCAAAACGTCATACTATCTAAAGCCCTCCGATGATGTTTTTCTTTTGGAACCGTACAGAATCATGAGCGGAATCATGAGCAGCATCCTTCCAGGTTGAAGTGTGTTTTGCTCAAACCTGGTGCTATTCTTCTCCCTCTTGTCCACGAGGTAAGTTTTGATCTCGCTGCCTCCGTCACTCTCTGGCTTCATCCACTCGATAATGACGTGTTCCTTGCCCACGGCCGTGGCCTCTGGTGTGCCCGGTGGCGATGGCAAAGCTGGAGTAGAGACAAAATAGACACAAAAATGAACTCCAACTTGTACGACTCCACTTGCCCTGTGTCATTTGTTTATTTAGTGACCCATTTACTGACTGACTGACTGACTGACTGACTGACTGACTGACTGACTGACGTCCATTGGAACGTTCTTGAAAATAGACTTGAAATTTCCTTATGACGTACCTACTGTTTGTGTCTTGGCCTAAGCCTGAAGGGACTACACTTATTGCATTGCCCCGAATATAAGACGGTGTTGATTTGCATTGAAACGAGACTAAAAAAGCAGGGGTCGTCTTGCATTCGGGGTCGAGACATTACACCCATTCACAATGTTAGATGGCGCCAGATATTTTCAAAGCGAATGCTGACCTTAACTCCCCAGGCCAAAGTGAACCCCTGTCACAAAGAAGAAAAAGAAAAATAGCCTTTCGAAAGGTTCCTATGTTGATGCTAAAATGTTGATTACCTCAGCTTATCGTGATCGTTGGAGCTTGTGCGCAGCGGTAAGTTAAAGGTTGCTGGTATCCACTGAGTATGTTGCTGTGACCGTGTGCGTCGTTGACTCAAAGTGAGTTTGTACGTTTCGTTGTTACTACTGTCTACTGTTGTGCCGGACGTTTGTCCGACGGCGGTTTGTTTCGTGTGAGTGCGCGCCGTTTGGTCGGTAGCTTCGGCGCGCTCCTTTGGGTTTTCCTCGCATCGTACGAGTAGTCGTTACGCAGCTCCGCAGCGGCTAACGGTTGCCAGCAAATGTATTTTGTTGTCTCCATGACTTATGTTTGGTGTGTTGCTGAGAGTATTTCTTTCATGGTTATTTAGTATAGCGGAACCGTTACGCGCAGTCAGTTATGTAATGTGTGCCGTCCGTGTACTCGTTTGTGTTGTGTGACGTCACAAGTGCTGTATTTCTGTCTGTTGCCCCCACAAACCACACGCACGCTTCACACGAGAATCACATTCACTCACCCTGTGAGCCACAGTGCCTGTTACTTTTTTGCCAATAATTCAGTCAATAAAGCCATCATAACTGAACCACGTCTTTCCTCCTGTGTTCTGACCGACACCGGAGGCGAAAAGAGCGTAAGCATCCGAGCCGACCCTAACCCTCCCTCCCCTATCCCTATACGGTCCTCAGGCTCCCCAACAACAGCAGTAGCGGGAGCAGTTGGCATTATTCGATTGCAATGTTTTTCCTTATTCAGATTTGTTGCAAGTTACAGTTCGACTTCACTTTGATGGTTAATGCAGTTATTGCAATTTTGTTGTTTTATCACAGTAGATTGGTTTATTTACATTTCAAAAACCAGAAGCCATTCATTTACAAATGTGATTGCACTTTAGTTGACATATTTAAATGTTCAGATATTAAGATGTAATGGACAGTTTGTGAATGAGGCAAAATAACACGCTTTTTCTCTCAAATACATTGTTGTAATCATTTGTTTCAGATGTACTGTCATGATTTTCTGTCTAAAAAGGAAATTTGGTGTTCAAAAAGTCTTTGTTCGAACTTGAGTCTTGAAAAAGAGGGGGTGGTCTTACAATCAGGGTTGTCTTATATCCGGGCCAATACGCTATTTCTGCTGCATGCGCCTTAACTGCGTGCATGTGTGTGCTGAATGGAAAGTGGCTTTGCATACACTTACTGTAAGCATTCCTGGCTATGACCGGCTCCGATTCCAGTGGAACGCCAGGTCCATACTTGTTGACTCCCCGCACTCGGAAGACGTACTCGTTGCCCTTAATCAGCCGGGTGCTGACACAGGACAAGCTCTTGCACTCGGTCTCCATGATGACCCAGTTGAGACGACTGGTCTCACGGCGCTCTACGATGTAATGGCTGACAATGTCACCGCCGTCTTCCAGGGGGATCTTCCAGGACACGGTGCACTTCTCTTCCGTCACTCTGCTGATCACGATTTTATCAGCTGGGGGCCCAGGAGTGTCTGTGAGACACCAAAAGGTTGTCAGTTCAGCGTGTCTAAGTCACCTTTCGATGACTGTGCAAGCACTCCGCGCAGATTTGTAAGTGGTGCCTTTCTATTTTGATGGCTTGTTTCGAAATACACAAGTCCAAATGTGTGGCACACCTTCCGCAAAAAAGCCCCAACAAGAACCCTAGTTACGGTAACGGTTTAGTCGACTGACCCAGGACTTTAACGGTGACAGCCGCCGTCTTGATTCCATTGACGTTCTTGACGGTCAGAGTGTATCTGCCCGTGTCAAATCTGTCACAGTTCTTAACGACAGCCATTGCTCTTGTGCTTGTGTAGGTCAGTGAGTACTTCTCGCCCAGATCCATGATCTTGTCGCCCTTTGACCAGTAAACAGTGGGTTCCGGTTTACCACCCACCGCACCATCCAGGACGAGATCGGAGCCGGCGGTGACAACAATGGTCTCGCCAGTCAGCTTGCTGTCCAGCTCTGCTCGAGGAGGAGCTGAAGGTGGAGAAAGGCAATTTTTGTTCAAATCTGCTTCCAAGTCAGGGCCAACTGAAACTGAAAGAGCCAATGAAATTAAGCACGACATTCTCCATTTTAGAGCTTACAGTATTCGTCCTTGCAGGTCACGGGTCCAGTGGATACGGATGGAGCACTGTGGACCCCGGCGGCATTCTTGGCAATGACGCGATATTCAAAGGTTTCTCCCTCTCCCAGGTTGGTGACGGTAAAGTAGTTCTCTGTGATGGTGGCGTAGTTGCACTTGAGCCAGCGGTTTTCGTCCCACTCATCAGTAGTGTAGACTTTCCTCTCCACCACATAGCCGACAAGCTTGCTGCCACCGTCGTTCTCGGGCACGGTCCAGCACAGTGACACGGAAGAGCGAGTTATGTCTGTCACCTGAGGGTGACCGGGAGGATCTGAGGAGAGTAGGAGGAGAAGTTTTATAATTGCACACGGGTATTTACGCTAGAAATTACGACCCTTGATCGTGGCCATTATTGAGCATTAAAGCTTTGCATGTGTTAAAAAGACAGGCTGCTTGCTACTCACCGACAGGGTTGAGCGCCACCACTGGTCTGGAGGCCTCACTGGCCTTGCTGATTCCGGCGACGTTCATGGCGTAGACTCTAAACTGGTACTCGAGACCCTCAATCAGGCTGGACACCTTGTAGTGGCAATCCAGACAGGGCAGCTTGTTCTCCCTCACCCACAGAATGGTATTACGCTCTTTCTTCTCAATCCAGTAACCAGTCACCACGCTACCGCCATCGGCATAGGGCACATCCCATTTAATGCTGATGGCGTTGGCGGACACAGTCACCACATCCGGACGGGTTGGAGGACTTGGAGGAACTGCAGGAGTTCATCAGAGGAAAATCATCATTTTACCCCAAAAAACACAGAACATTCTAGGTAACGCGCGAAGCACGATCAGAACGTACCGAACGGATGCTCAATGATCACGGCTGCAGACTCGATGGACTTGCTGACTCCAAACTTGTTCTCAGCGCAAACCCTGAAAGTGTACTCCATGTACTTAGTCAGATGAGTGACCTTGATGGTCGTTCTCTTCACGCTGGAATTGACCACTTGCCAGGAGGCCGAGCCTGACTCGCGCTTCTCCACAATATAATTAGTGATTTCTGTGCCGCCGTCGTCAGGGGATTCGGACCAGGACAACGAGCAGGACTCGGAGGATACACCGGAAACCACGACAGGGCCTGTGGGAGGGCTGGGTCTTCCGACCACCATCACAGTCACAGTAAAGGTTTTCGCTCCGGCAGCATTCTCCAGAGTCAGGTAGTATTTGCCGCTGTCACTTCTCTTGCTATCTTTTACCACCAGAGTGGTTCTCTCTCTGGTGGTCTTGATGGAAACTCTGTCTGTCTCGTTCAATTTCATCTCTTCCAGCCTCCAGGTGACTTTGGGTGCCGGCCTGCCGCTAATGGGAATGTCAACGGTGAAGGTATTGGAGGTCTTGCAGGTGATGAGTTGGTTGGTGATACCGCTGAGATCGGCGGTGGGTTCAATCCGAGGCTCTTTGATGAGCACCGAGGTTAAGGTCGCCTGAGGCTCACTGATGCCCGCGTCGTTTTTGGCCTTGACTCTGAATTCATACTCTGTATCTTCAATCAGACCTTCCACCAGCATCTTAAGGGACTTGGTCTCCCCTGCGACAGACCAGAACTGTTTGTCCTCAGCTCTGAACTCCACGATGTAACCTCTGATGTGGCTGCCACCGTCATGTTCAGGCTTGAGCCACACCAGTGAGGCTGTCGAACTGCTCGTGTCGACAACATCGACTCTCTTTGGCGGAGCGGGTTCTTCGGTCGCCACGATGGGGTCGTTCATCTCGTGAGGTTCCCCCTGGCCGTACTGGTTAACAGCAATGACTCGGAAGAGGTACGACACCCCTATGTCCAGACCGGTTATCCTGATCATCTGCCGGGTGCACTTGGTGCTGACCTCTTGCCACGTGAGGCGGCTGGCCTCACGTCTGTCCACAATATAGTGTTGGATCCGCGAGCCGCCGTCATTGCTCGGGGCATCCCACATCATGGTTAATGCTCCGCGTGTGACATCCTTAAAGGTGAAGGCGCCTGGAGGTCCGGGCGTGTCCAGCACTTTGACAGTAAATGTAATGGACTTGCGCCCGCTGTTGTTTTCTAGGGAGAGCGTGTACTTGCCAGCCTCGTAGCGCGTGCAGCTCTCGATGGTGAGAGTTGAGTGGGAATCTGTGCTCTTAATATCGGCTATCATCGGCAGTTCGCTATCCACTCGGGACCAGGTGATCAGAGGAGTCGGTTTGCCCCGGAAAGCCACGTGAAGGGAGAGGGTGCCGCCATTTTTCACTGTATGCGTCTGCTTGAAGTCGGCATCGATGTCGAACTCGGGCGACGTTAGCCTGTCGAGAGCCTGCACGGCGCTGGGCATCACTGACGATTCACCTTCCCCAGATCCGTTCACAGCGCTGACCCTGAACTTGTAAAGCTCACCGGCAACCAGGCCCTTGGCAGTGTACCGCTTGTGGAAGCAAATCTGGGTATTTACTCGATGCCACTCTTCGAGGCTGGCCTTGCACATGTCAATATTGTAGCCAATGATTGGGAGGCCGCCGTCAAAGACTGGCTTGGTCCATTCCAGGGTGACAGAGGATTTGGTGGAGTCAATAACCTGATGGAGACAGAGCAGAGTAGAGCACAGTTACTGAACTAGTTGCGCTTTCATCATGCGGAGATCAAAAGTCGAAAGCAGATTCTGATTCCGATTTTTGCTGTCTCTATGCCAACCTACCTTGATTAGGGTCGGGGCGCTGGGAGCACTGGTAGGCTCTCTGCATTTGAAGAGCCTGGATGTGCCGCTGGCCGGTCCGACACCGGCGCCGTTCTCCGCCATGACACGGAACTCGTACTCATTGCCCTCAGTGAGGTTGGTGACTCTATGCCTGAGCTCTGTGATGGGCCTTTTTGCAGAAACCTTCACCCAGCGCAGACTCTTCTTCTCACGTCTCTCCAAGATATAGTGTTTGATCTCATTGCCGCCGTCTGACCTCGGCCTGGTCCAGCACACGGTGATGCTGTTGCCGGTGACATGTGTAGAATCCGGGGTACCGGGTGCCTCGGGCACAGCTGTGCGCAAGAACAGACATTAACATTAGGCTGAGATGGGGAAGAAACATCACAGCGCAACAATTCTTACTGTATTGCATCTGAGCAATGAAGGGAACAGAGTCCAGTGGTTTGCCAACACCAAACTTGTTGACAGCAGAGATTCTAAACTGGTACTCGTTGCCCTTGATGAGGTTGGTGGCGCTGAACGAGCAGGCTTCGCATTTGGGGGTGACCAAAGCCCAGGAAAGCCGAGACGTCTCCCTCTTCTCGACGACGTAGTGGGTGATGGCGGCACAACCGTCATTTGCCGGGGGATTCCACCACACTGAGCACTTTTCGGCCGTGATGCCAGTGAACCGGATGGGACCCTCGACTGGTCCAGGGGTATCTGAAAAGACAAGGGATGGTAAATGCTCCAAATACGTACACTTGGGCTTGTGCGCTCGTCAAGGAGAATGCAGCAACCTTGGACTCTGACGTTGACGTCGGCTTTCTTGGCACCGGAGCTGTTCTTGGCCTCCACGGTGTAGACGCCACGGTGGTTCCTGTTTGCATCGCGAACAAACACGCCGCTGGTCCCGATACCAGCGGTAATCTCCATGTCCGTCGTGGTCCTCTTGTCGATTTCTTTTCCATCCTTGTACCACACAACTTGCGGTACTGGACGACCGGTGATGTTGCAGCTCAGCTTGACATTCTCTCCGGCTCTCAGCGTCAGCACCTGGTCTGGGGACCATTCGATCTCAGGAGAGACTACAAATTGCAAAGAGGACTAGTTAGCATTTGTAATGGGAAAAGTGTCTTTTTTTTTTCAATCTTAGAATGCATACTGCTCTCATCCTTGGTCGTGATGTATCCAGAGGAGTTGGACGGGGGGCTAACGGTGCCCACGGCATTGCGGGCGATCACCCTAAATTCAAATCTGTCTCCAGCAGACAGACCGGTCACTGTAAATTGTGTCTCACTGATGTCAGTGAAGTTGCACCGCAGCCATTTCATCCTGCCCTGGCGCCTCTCCACGCTGTAGGCCACAATCTTGCTACCTCCGTCTCGCTTGGGGATATCCCACGTCAAAGTGACCGAGTCTCGGGTCACGTCGATGCAGGTCGGGGTGCCAGGTGGATCTAAGGATTCGTCAAATCAAACGTTGCTTCATCTACAGATACGACGTACGATTCTAAACATACAGGTCACAGGTACTCACCGACAGGGGCGATAGCGAGTGCGTGCTTGCTCTGCTCGCTAACCGGGCTGAGTCCAGCATTGTTCTCTGCATAGACTCTGAAGGAGTACTCGAGACCCTCCAAAAGACTGATGATCCTGTACTCTGTGTTGGAGATGATGGTGGAGTTGACCTTCTGCCACAGGAGACTATTCCTGTCTTTTTTCTCAACGTGGTAGCCAAGAATGGGCGAGCCGCCATCAAACTCTGGCGCTTCCCAGCGAATGCTCATGCCATCACTGGTTACGTTGTAGGCCACTGGCCTTCCAGGAGCACCTGGAGGTTTGTATTGATGCTCTGCAAGGACCTCTGTGGAAATGAGTGACTCACTGACGCCATATTTGTTCTCTGCACGGACTCTGAACTGGTACACAGTTCCCTTCACCAGGTTTGGAATCTTGAAGGATGTTCTGACCACACTTGAGCAGACCATCTTCCAGATGGCATGGGAAGTCTCACGCTTCTCCACACTGTAGCAGGTAATCTCGCCACCTCCGTCCTCTTTGGGCTCATTCCAAGAGATGATAATAGTTTCGGCCTTGATCTCGTCAAAGTGGATGGGGCCAACGGGCACAGAGGGGGGCCCGAGGACGGTCACCTCGATGTCAAAGTAGTTCTTTACAGCTCTGTTGTCCAGAACCAAGGTATACTGGCCCGCGTGCTCCTTCTTGGCATCTCTGACTGTAACCGCAGTCTTGTTGTCAGTGGTCCTGAAGCGGACGTTTTCGCTTTCCTTAAGAGGCAAATTGTCTTTCAGCCAACTGATGGCAGGCCTGGGTTTTCCCTTGAAGGGCAGCTCAATGTGGATGTTCTGACCCACACGAACGGCCAGCTCTCCGTTGGGGTAGTCACTGAGGCAGGCCTCGGGGGAAATGACAAAGTCCATCACCGTGATTGGGCCGATCTGCGAGAAGTCACTGGTGCCCTTCTCATTCTTTGCATAGACCCTGAAGTTCATCTCCGAATCCTCTTCCAGCTCCGTCACCTCGCATGTGCAGCGCTTACAAGTTGTAGCTAAAGTCCAGCTGACATTGTTCTCGTTTCTCTTCTCGATGACGTAGTCAGAGATGTGGCTGCCGCCGTCATGGTCGGGTCTGGTCCACTGCAGAGTGACGGAGGTCTTTGTGGAGTCAAGCACGACCAGGTCTTTAACTGCACCGGGGGTCTCAGTGGCTCTGACAGGCTCCAAGGTCTCGCAGGTGTCACCCACACCAAACTCATTTTCAGCTGACACCCGGAAGAAGTAAGCGATGTCTTCCTCCAGGCCCGACACCTTATAGCTCGTATTGGGACACTGGTCCGTGACCATCTGGTACGCTTTCATGGTGGAGCCCTTCTTCTCAACAATGTATTTCGTGACAGGGGAGCCGCCATCAATGAGGGGAGCCTCCCAACTCAGCGTCAAGTTACCTCTGGACACATTCTTAATCATCAATTTTTGGCAGGTGGACGGACTGTCTTGCACCTTCAGGGAAACCGTTATGATCTTGGGCTCTCCCACGCCATTCTCAATCTCCAGCATGTACTTGCCACAGTCGTCGCGAGTGACCTTGGGAATTAGAAGGGTGGTAGCGCGCTCGGTACTGGCGATGGTGTAGCGGGTGTCGGCGGCGATGTTGCGCTCCCCGCGGCGCCAGGTGACGCCAGGGGCGGGACGTCCCTTCAGCGGAATAAACACCTCCACGTCACGCCCTGCCCGGGCCGTATAGTGGGTGGTCATGGGAACATCCAAGTCAACGTCAGCCTCCTCTGTCAAGAGAGAAATTTCACACAGACGTCAGAAGGAGCCAACCTTATTACTCTCGGCAGTTTTGCGTTTGTGATGCGAGGATACAAACCCAGGATATCCTTGGCTTGCACAGGCTGGTACATCTTGATATCCTCTCCCTTGCCCTTGCAATTGACTGCAGAGACTCTGAAGAAGTAGTAGGTTGCTGGTTTGAGGTGAGAAACCACATACTCGCAGGCCTTAACTTGCGGGTTGACCGTCGCCCATTCTCGCTCCTCTGAGTTCATTTGCTCCAGGAAATAATGCGTGATCTCGCTGCCACCATCATACACAGGCTTCTCCCATCCGAGGGTGATAGAGGTCTTGGTTGAGTCCACCACATGCAATTTGGATGGCTCGCCAGGGAGATCTAAAGGCAGAGACACCAGGGGTCTATCAGCTGTGGTACGGGAAAGGCGGCGTGTCGGAATAAGTGCAAAAGTGTACCGATAGGATCGTAGGCCTTGTACAATTCGGAGGCCTCCGAGTAGTTTCCTGCTCCTGCCTTGTTGACAGCGCATACTCGGTACTGGTACTCGTTGTTCTCCACAAGCCCGCTGACCTTCTGCCTGGTGTCTCGGATTGTGCCTTTCACCACCTGTGCAATAAACCGCAACCGGCCATTATTACCATGAGCTTTGCAGCCACTACGGGTGACGATAAGACTCGCGCCAAAACGATCCACAAACCGACCTTGAACCACTGAAGACTCTTCTTTTCCCTTTTCTCCAGGTAGTAACCGTCGATGTCGCTGCCACCATCCAGAGCTGGTCTCTCCCAAAGTACCGTCATGGTTGACTTGGTGATCATGGAGACGTGAGGCTTCGATGGCTCGCTGGGAGGACCTGTCGAAAATGAACGAGCCATCGGTTGATACATATCTGGCTGAGGTGGCAATTCATGCGTCGTTTATTGCGTTTTCTACCAAAAGCGTTCTTGGCGACGATGGGCGCCGATTCCAGAGGGTCACCGACGCCATACTTGTTGATACCACGGACTCTGAATACGTATTCGTTGCCCTGGATGAGTCTGGGCACGTTAACGATGCAGTCGACAAGTTTCTCCGAGATGATGGACCACATGACTCTGCTGGTCTCTCTTTTTTCCACAAGGTAGTGCGTTACCATGGCACCACCCTCGTCACACGGAGGAGACCACATGATGGTGATGTTGTCAGCGGTCACCTTCTTGAACTGGATCTCTCCAGCGGGGGGACCTGGCCTGTCTGTAAGTGGCAATCATAGGATGTATTGCGATTGGGACCTCAGATAATGATGATCTTTGAACACGAAACAAATACGGAAATTGATTTGAAGTACCTTGGATGAGCAATCTGGCAACCGCACAGGCTGAACCCAAGGAGTTCTTCAGCCTGACCTCATAGGTACCAGAGTTTAGGCGCGAGGTGTCCCTCAGGTACACACTTGTGGACTCAAAGGTGTGTTTAAAGGACAGTTGGGCACTGGGTTTGAGTTCTCTTCCATCCTTCAGCCACTCAATGGTGGGAGCAGGCTTGGCAATGATGTTAAACTTGAGTTGGACATCCGAGCCCGCCCTGTGTTTCAACTCGTTCAAGTACTCTGCTGGTATTTCTATTTCTGGAGCACCTGAAGGAGAAGAAATACGTACCTCCGATGAAAACCCACACTCAGCAGTTGAACATTTTGACTGCGCTTTTACGTACCAAAGGTGTCAACGCATGTGGCGGGTCCAGCTGTCATGGAAGGATTGCTCACCGAGCCTACGGCGTTCTTGGCCATGACTCTGAACTCATAGGTCTGATCTTTAGTCAGGCCAGTCACAGTGTAGCGTGTATCTTTGATGTTGGTTAGGTTTGCCTTGGTCCACCTGCCATTGACGCCTTCTCTCTTCTCCACCAAGTAGCCTGTGATCTGGGATCCTCCATCAAAGTTGGGCACCTGCCAGGCCAGGCTGATGGAGTTTTTGGTGATATCGCTAATGCGTAAATCGGTGGGTGGTTCTGCAGGGAACAGATGGCACTGATAAGACAACAGCAAGTGTAAAAAGAGTCCAAAGGAGCCGGGTTGCCGGCACCGTGACTCACCACAGGCATCAATTGCCAGCACTGCATCGGAAACCTTGCTGAATTCACTGATTCCAGCGGCGTTCTCTGCCGCCACCTTGAACTCATAAATGAGTCCGGCGTGAATGCTTGTGACCTTAAAGTGGCTGGCCCGGATGACCATTCTGTTGACTCTTTGCCACAGGATGCTGTTCCTGTCTTTCATCTGGAGATGGTAGCCAAAGACTTGACTGCCTCCGTCCGACTTGGGCTCCTTCCAGGCTACAGTGATGGTCTCCCTGGTCACACCGGTGATCTCCGGAGTGGACGGCGCTTCAGGCAAGGCTGCGGGAAGACAACGAGTTATGAGGCTGGTGTCATGGTCACACGTGATCAGACATCAAAGGGCCAAAATGAAACAATCAACAGCATTGACGACTACATACTGTAAGGCAGGCGAACGGAAACAGCCGGTGAGTCAATGTGCTCGCTGACTCCATATCTGTTCTCGGCTCTAATCCTGAACTGGTACTCCAGGCCAGTTGTAAGCTTCTGGATCTTGATGGTACAGCGAGCCACAGCAGACGAGACGTCTGTCCAGCTGGCCGTGGTTGTCTCCCTCTTCTGGACGATGTAGTTTGTGATGGCGCTGCCACCCTCATAAGCAGGCGGCAGCCACTTCAGACTCACGCTGTCCTCCGTGATGTCAAACAGCTCCACGGGCCCCAGCGGAACACTGGGCCTGTCCAGAACCACAACGTTGACAAAGGACTTGGTGGTGCCACTCGAGTTGGAAGCGAGGATATCGTAACGCCCAGCGTCTCCTGCGACGCTTTCACGGAGCGTGATCCTAATGCTGTCGGGAGTGACCTCGGAGTTGAACCTCATGGTTGACTTGAGTATCACATTGTCCTTGGAGAGGGACACCTTGGGCAGTGGCCTGCCTGTCAACGGAATCTCACATTTGAGGGTGGAGCCAGCTCTGACATACACTGTGTTGTGGGGGAAGTCCTTCATGACAACCTCAGGAGATTCTTTGGGAAATGAGGAGAGAGAATTGCAACACTAAATTTGATATCTGAGGAAACTGAAGAATCTCTCGGCTTTGGTGAAACACAAAGACACAATATGCTTGGTTCAATCAAAAATGTCCCCATAACTTACCATGTTGGTCTCTGACCAACACCGGGGTGATCATTTCTTTGACATCGCTGAATCCAGCGTGGTTCTCAGCTCGGACTCTGAAGAAGTATTCGACGTTCTCCCTCAGACCAGACACGGTGTACTGCAAGGACTTGGTTACGCCGCACTTGACCCACTTCTCCTGGCCTTTCTCTAATGCTTCCACTAAATATCCCGTAATTCTGCTGCCTCCGCTCTGCTCGGGTTTGACCCAAGCCAGGGTTACACTTTCCTTGGTCACATCAGTAACAGCAAGCTTTGCCGGTGGGCTTGGTTTTTCTGGATGGGGAGGGGGGGGGGGGGGGGGGGGGACACACACCAACAATGTGTTATGCTCATTTCGTATGGTCACATTCTATGAAACATGACTTAATGAAAAGTACGATACCCGTGATCTTGGTTCCTTCTTTGGTCTCAGCAGGTACTCCGACGCCATACTCATTCTCGCCAGTCACTCTGAAGTAGTACACGCCGCCCTCTTGCAGGTCTGACACCTTGTATGTCAGCCTATGGCACGTGTCTGTCAGCTGAGTCCAGCCCTTCTTACTGGCCTCCCGGATATCCACCAGGTAGTTCTTTACCGGTCCTCCTCCTTCATTCTCGGGAGTATCCCATGTCACAGTTGCAGAGTTCTTGGTCACATCCTTGACCATGACACATGCTGGAGGTCCAGGAGAATCCAGGACTCTGACGTTGAGAGTCAAGGAGGCAGTACCAGCTACATTGGACAAGGTGATTGTGTATTTTCCAGAATCGTTGCGAGTGGCTTTCTCCAAAGTGATTGAGGTGAAGGTGTCTGTGGTGTCAATGACAGCACGGACCCTTAGGTCGACATCTGGCTTGCTCCAAGTCACACTGGGGATGGGTTTGCCTCTGAAGGGCACTGTCATGGTGAAGGAGCTACCATCCTTCACAATAAGAGTTTTCCTCATATCGTTGCTGATGTCAAAGATGGGCTCTTCTTCCCGTTCCTTGGCCAGCTGCTTGTCAGACTCTGGACTGGGGTCGCTGACTCCAATCTTGTTCATGGACTTCACCACAAACACGTACTCTGCACCAGGTGTCAGTCCTACCACTGTGAACTCTGTATTCTTGGTGTTCTGGACACCGACTGTCCATTCATCATCCAAAGTGTTTCTATATTCCACTCGGTATCCCGTCACGGGCGCACCGCCGTCAAACAGTGGCTTATTCCATGACAGGGTGACAGTGGACTTTGTGGAGTCAATGATCTTGGGCTTTGCTGGCGGGGAAGGCAAGAACTGGGGATCTTCTGCCTTGGTGAGCGGACAGGCAACGCTGGGAGCGCTAAGACCGGCAGCATTCTCTGCAAACACTCTGTATTCATACTCAGCGCCCTCACGAAGGTGTGATGCTTTGACTCTGAGGTCATAAACAGGTTTCTTGTTAACACGGCACCAGCGAAGGCCAGTCTTCTCTCTCTTTTCGATGACGTAGCCAGCAATGCTGCTGCCACCGTCAGAGACTGGTCTTTCCCAGCAGATGGTCATTGCCTCGCTGGTAACTGAGGTGACCTCAACATTAGTGGGAGCAGCGGGGACTGTGAACGGATCCATGGCCTTTGTTGGCTCACTTTCAAGGGCTTCTCCATCCCCATATTTGTTCACTCCTCTAACTCGGAAGATGTACTCATTTCCCTTAAGCAGCTTGGTGACTTTACAGGTGGTGGCCTTCATGTCACCATGGACAAGAGTCCACGCCAGTCTGCTAGTCTCCCGCTTTTCGACAATGTAGTGCATAATATCGGCGCCGCCGTTCTCCCGAGGAGGTCCCCAGGTCAGAGTACATTTTTCTGCTGTCAGGCCAGACACAGCCAAGGGTCCCGAAGAAGGTCCGGGCCTATCCAGAACCTTGCAGTTGATAGCCACAGACCGGGTTCCTGCCACATTGTGCAGAGTCAGAACGTACTGGCCAGAGTCTCTCCTGATAGCATCTCTTATCAGCAGGGTAGTTGCAAAGTTGGTGGTGGCGATTTCACACCTGGCCTTGGCCTCAATCTCCTTTCCATCCTTAGACCACGTCACGACAGGAAGCGGTCGCCCGGTAGTTTCAGCGTCAATTTGAATCATTTCTCCTGCTTTGATGACAAGCAGCTGTCTGAACTTTTCTTCCAAGATGATTGTGGGTGGATCGACATCATCTTTGACTTTTATAGGTCCAGTACTGTCGGAAGGAACGCTTAACACCTCGGCAGAATTCTTAGCGATAACGTGGAAGTCATACTGGACGTCTTCAGTTAGGCCTGTGACATCAAAGTAAGTGTCTTGCAGGTTGGTGAAGTTACACTTCAGCCAGCGGCCATTCGGAACCTCTTTGCGTTCAACAATGTAGCCTGTAATCTTGATTCCACCATCATGTTCTGGCTTGTCCCAGAAGAGGGAGACCGAGGTCCTTGTGATATTGGTGACTCTTAGATTGCGAGGAGGTTCACAAGGATTCCTTGCTGCCACCGGCTCACTGGCTTTGGACCCTGGACCGATGCCGGCAATGTTCTCCGCGTAGACTCTAAACTGGTAGAGCAAGCCTTCTTCGATGCCACTCATCTTAAACTGACTCTCGGTCACAAGACCTCTGTTCACCTTTGTCCAAAGGATGCTGCTTTGATCCTTGCACTCAATGTGATAACCAACGACGGGGCTTCCACCATCCCTGATGGGTCGGTCCCAAACAACAAGCATGCCAGACTTGTTGGCATGGGAAACACGAACGTTGGCGGGAGAGCCCGGCGGTTCGAACGGATATTGAGCAACGACGGGAGCAGAGTCGACAGCGTGACTCTTGCCGTACCGATTCTCGGCTGCGACGCGGAACTGATATTCCGTTCCCTGAGTTAGACGGCACACTTTGATCGAGGTCCTGGCGACGGTCGCAGACACAATCTGCCATACAGTTGTGGTCGTGTCTCTCTTTTCCACCACGTAATTATTAATCTGGCATCCGCCGTGGTAGGTCGGAGCATCCCAGGACAGAGATACAAAGTCAGCGCTCACTTCATCCATCTTAATGTTACTGGGTGGGCCCGGTTTGTCCAGGATGATAACAGAGATTTCACCTGTTGTCGTGCCCACTGCATTAGTAAGAGTGAGCTCATACTTTCCTACGTCTTCCCTGGTGGCATCCTTGATGACGATTTTCGACGAGCTCTGCGAGGTGAGCACATTGACTCGAGTGGTCTGCTTCAGCACCTGACCATCCTTCTTCCAGGTCACTTCAGGCTGCGGCCTGCCTTTGAAGGGAACGTCAATCTTCAGGTCATCTCCAGCTTTGACACTGTACGTGTTGAACAGCAGATTGATGGTGGGCTTGATGGTGGTGTCCTGCACCAAAACAGGCTCAGCTAGCGGTTTGGGGTCACTCCTGCCCTTGTCGTTCACCGCCAAAACCCGGAAGAAGTACTCCTCGTCTGTTGCGAGACCTTCAACGGTGGCCTCGAGTGCTTTAACTTCACTGCACAAACTCCACACTTCGTCTCCGTAGGGCTGCATCTCCACAATGTAGCCTGTAATCTTGCTGCCACCATCATGGTCAGGTTTCTCCCAGGACAGAGTGACAGTGTGGCGAGTGACGTCCATCAGCTGCACTCTACCAGGAGGCAAAGGAGCCTCAGAGACTTTGACTTGTTCCGTGGAGGCGGGCAGACCCACACCAAGTTCATTTACAGCCAGCACGCGGAAGTAATACCGGCCTCCCTCCTGTAGGTCAGAGATCATGTAAGAGTTCCTCACACAATTGGTGCTCACGCTGGTGAAGGCCATTCTCTTCTGCTCTCTCTTCTCCACAACGTAATGAGATATCTTTGCCCCTCCGTCGATAAGAGGCGGCTCCCAGGAGAGGGAGACTGAATTTCTTTTCACGTCTTTCACCTCAAGGTTCGTGGGGGCGCTAGGTGAGTCAAGGACTCGGACGTTGATGAAGGCCGATTTAGAACCGCTCATGTTCTCCAGCGTCAGTACATATTTCCCGGTATCAAATCGGTCAACGTTCTCAATCACTAACATGGTGTAGGAGCTCGTCACCTCAATCTGAGCACGCTCGTTGAGAGTGCCGTCTGCCTTTGACCACCGGACCTCGGGCTCAGGCTTCCCTCGGATTGTGACAAATAGACGCAAGGACGCTGTGGCCCTGACGTTGACCATCTTTCTTAGATCGCAGTCCAGTTCAATTTCGGGAGCTTCCAGCTTTTCAGCGGCGATGACGCTGCCAGGCAGGTCTACGTGTTCACCCACGCCCTCGCAGTTAACGGCGCAGATGCGGAAACGGTACTCTGCGTTCTCCCTCAATTTCTTCACTGTGTAGTTGGTAGCCTGCACTCCAGTGTGTGGGGTGCAAACGACCCATTCATCCGCTTCGGCCTCCTTCATTTCAACAATGTAACCGCTGACGGGTGCCCCGCCATCATATATAGGCCTCGTCCAGGTCAAGGAGACCGTTGTGCTGGAATGGTCGGCGACCTTCGGGTTGTTTGGGGGTCCTGGTGGGTAAATGGCATCGCACGCCTTGATGTACTGAGTCGGTGCACTGGGCGTGCCCACGCCAGCGGCATTTTCAGCAGAGACCCTGAATTCGTAAGAGTGGCCCTCGGTGAGACCAGTGCATCGGAACCTCAGGTCGGTCAGCCTCTTCTTGTTGCATTTGCTCCATCGGATGCCGTCCTTGTCACGTTTTTCAAGGATGTATCCCTCAATCTCGGCTCCCCCGTTGCTCTCTGGCCGTTCCCAGGTGAGCACAATGGAGTCTCTGGTGATGGCACCGGCCTCTGGTATGCTCGGTGCGCTCGGGGTGGTGAATGGATTGCGTGCAACAACTGGCTCAGATTCGAGTGGCTCTCCAACACCGTATTTGTTGACAGCCGTGACTCGGAAGATGTACTCGTTCCCAGGCAGCAGTTTGGTGACTTTATAGCTGATGGCTTGTATGTTGGGCTCCACCATAGTCCACGACAAACGGCTGGTTTCTCTCTTTTCGATGATATAGTGTGAAATGCCAGCTCCGCCGTCCTGTGAGGGATGGTTCCAATGCAGGTAACACTTTTCAGCAGTAACGCCTTTGACCTTTAACGGGCCCTCCGGTGGGCCGGGTCTATCTAGAACCTTGACGTTAGCCGGCATGTTTTTAACTCCTCCCACGTTCACGAGTTTGAGAACAAAGTGTCCCCCATCTGTGCGGATGCAGTCCTTCACTGTCAAGACGGTGCGTGTGAGTGTGGTCTGGATCTCCATTCTTGGCGTAGTCTTGTCAATCTCCTTCCCATCCTTTAACCAGATGACCTCAGGCAGAGGCTTGCCGGTGTAGTCTGCGTCAATGACAAACGTTTCGCCAGCACGAACCACCGTTAGGTCCTTGAATTTGGAATCCATGGTTGCTTCAGGGGCCTCAATTTCATCTTTGGCAGTTATTTCTCCTGTGCTTGGAGAGGGACGGCTGGATGTGCCTGCTGCATTCTTGGCCACAACTCTGAACTCATAAATGCAGTCCTCAGTCAGGCCAGTGATCGTGAACTGGGTGTTAAGGATGTTGGTGAAGCTGGCCTTCATCCAGCGAGTATCCGGGTGTTTCCTCCTTTCAACCACGTAGCCGGTAATCACGCTGCCTCCGTCGTACGCTGGAGCGGCCCACCGAAGCGTGACGTGGTTTCGTGTTATTTCAATGGCCTCGGGAGTACCCGGTGCGTCACAGGGGTCCCGAGCGACTGTACTTTCGGATACTTTGCTCACGGGACTTAGTCCTGCAATGTTTTCGGCACACACCCTGAATTCATACTCAATGCCCTCCTCCAGATGACCGGTCTTGAACCGCGCATCGGGGATAAGCAGCTTGTTGAGCTGAGTCCACAGGAGGCTGTTCTTCTCCTTCCTTTCCAGATGGTAACCAAGAATGGGACTGCCACCATTGTTTGGGGGCGGCTTCCACTCTAGCACCATGCTGTCCTTGGTCGCCGCGGTCACAACGGGTGCCACTGGTGCGTCAGGCACACTGAATGGATACCGAGCCATGACTTGTGGCGAGACAATAGCAGAACTCTTTCCATATCTGTTCTCAGCAGACACTCTGAATTGATATTCCACTCCAGTCTTCAGGTTACTGACCTTGATGGTTGTTCTGGCGATGGTCGCAGACACAATCTGCCAAGCTGTGCTAGTGGTGTCTCTCTTCTCGACAATGTAGTTGTTAATTTGACAGCCGCCAGTATACGTCGGTGGCTCCCAGGAGAGTGTCACGTAATTGGAGCTCACTTCGTCAATCTTCACAGGACCGGTGGGCGGACCCGGTTTATCGAGAACGATAACGGTGATCTCCTCGGTTGCAGTTCCGACATTGCTGGTAGCTGTGACGGTGTATTTGCCGGAATCCTCCCTCTTTGCATCCTTGATGCACAGCTTTGTCGATGTAGGCGTACCAGATACATTGAGCCTGGTCGTCTCTCTAAGAGCCTGCCCTTCTTTCTTCCACTCCACTGTCGGGACTGGACGCCCAGTCACTGGAATCTCAATTTTCAAATCCTCACCATTTTGCAAACTATACGTGTTGAATGTCATGCTGAATCCGGGCAACATGGTCAAATCCATGGCTATGACCGGTGCGGCGAGAGCCCTAGGGTCACTCTTACCTCTGTCATTAAAGGCAGATACTCTGAAAAGATACTCGTGTCCGGCAGTGAGGCCTGTGACCGTGCCTTCGCAGGTCTTGGTGGTGGTGGCCTCCACCCATTCCTCAGAGTCCATAGTTTGCATTTCGATGTAGTAACCGATAATCCTGCTGCCTCCGTCGTGGACTGGTTTCTCCCATGACAGCGAGGCAGTTGTTTTAGTGACTTCGGTTAAATTGACTTTACCGACTGACAGAGGAGGCTCAGAGGTCTTAACCGAGTCTGTTGTCTCAACGGGTAGTCCGACACCAAACTCATTTTCGGCAAGGACCCGGAAGTAGTAAATGATTCCCTCGGTGAGCCCGGTGACTCGATAGCTGGTCTTTGTGCACTTGTTGTCTACATTGGCATAAACCTTCCTGTTGGACTCACGCTTTTCGACCAGATAATTCTTTATTCTTGCACCACCGTCAATAAGAGGGGGCTCCCAACTCAGGGTGACGCTCTCGCGTTTGACATCTTTGACGATCAGGTTCATGGGCGCTCCTGGGGTGTCCAGAACTTTGACAGATACAAATGCAGATTTGGTACCTGCGCTGTTTTGCAGATTGAGGACATATTTCCCGGCATCATATCTGTCACAGATATCGATGGAGAGCTGCGTGTAGTCATCTTCCATTTCAAGTTGAACTTTACTGGGAAGTTCACCGTCCTCCTTGGCCCAGCTAATCTCCGGTGTAGGACGACCCTTAAATGGAATGCCAATTCTCATGGGGGCTCCCGCACGGACGGTAATGCCCTTTCGAAGTTCTGCATCCAGAATCATCTCCGGGGCATTCATCTTATCCACAGGCGTAAGTGTGCCCAGGACTTGGCTTGGCTCCCCAATGCCCAGCTTGTTGATGGCACAGACGCGCACTTTGTATTCCTGATGCTCAGTCAACTTGGTGATGGTAAACTTGGGGACATTTACTCCAGAAGGTGGCGTGCAAATAGTCCACTCCTCCTCATCAGCCTTGGTGATTTCAACAACGTAACCTTGAATCTCGCAGCCACCATCATATATGGGCCTGTGCCATGCCAGACTTATGGAGTCCTTTGTGGTGTCTGTCACATGAACGTCGGTGGGGCTGCCAGGCTCAAAAGTGGGGTCACAGGCTTTCAGGTAAGGTGTGGGAGGGCTCGGCTGACTCACGCCAGCTGCATTCTCGGCAGACACCCTGAATTCATATTCGTGGTCCTCGGTCAGTCCCGTCACTCGGAAACGCAAGTCCGTTACCCTGCGCTTGTTACACTTGGTCCACCTTATGCCAGCCCGATCTCTCTTCTCCACAATGTAGCCAACAATTTCACTGCCTCCGTTGGTCTCGGGGCGGTTCCAGCAGACAGTCATGGAGTCCCTGGTAATGTTGGTGATGTCAATCTCTCGAGGTGTGCCAGGCGGGACAAATGGATTCCTCATTATAACTGGAGCTGACTCTAGAGGCTCCCCCTCGCCATATTTGTTGACCGCCATGACCCTGAAGATGTATTCGTTACCCTTCAAGAGTTTGGTGACCTTGAACATGGTGGCAACGCAATCACTGGAGACCACAGTCCACGCCAGGCGGCTGGTCTCTCTCTTCTGAATGACGTAATGAGAAATGCCGCTGCCGCCGTCATGCCTCGGCGGAAGCCACGACAGGGAGCACTTCTCCTCTGTGACATTGCTGACAGTAAGAGGACCCTCCGATGGACCCGGTCTGTCGAGGACTTTCACGCTGAACGGGACAGTCTTGCTGCCGGCCACGTTGGTCAGTACCAGTGTGTACTGGCCGCCGTCCACTCTGATGGCATCCTTGACAACAAGAAGAGCCTTAAAGTCTTCATTTTTAATCTCCGCTCGGGCCGAGTTCTCCACTTCAACATCTCCCTTAAACCACTGAGCTGTGGGAACGGGCTTTCCGTCCACTTTGGCCTCCAAACTGAATGTGTCCCCAGCATTGACGACGAGCGTCTGATTGTACATGGCGTCCGTCTCACAGTCGGGCGGGTTAACTTCGTCTATTGCCGTGATGGATCCGGTGCTCTCGGAAGGCTTGCTGACTGCACCGGCCGCGTTCCTTGCAATGACCCTAAAGTCATATTTGCTGTTTTCTGTCAAGCCGGTGACCGTGAATTCAAGGCTCGTGACGTTTGCAAAGCTGGACTTCATCCACTTGCCTTCAGGAAGATCCCGTTTCTCCACTACATATCCAATAATTAGACTTCCGCCGTTGTACTGCGGGGCGGCCCACCTGAGCTTCACTGAGTGTCTGGTCACAATCAGTGCTACTGGACAGCCAGGAGGATCACACGGATCGCGGGCCACATAGACCTCTGAGACTTTACTGCACTTTCCAATGCCGACAATGTTCTCGGCGTAGACCCTGTATTCATACTCGATGCCTTCCTCCAGAGGAGTGGACTTGAACCTGCAGTCTTGGATGAGAGTCTTGTTAATCTTGGTCCAAAGTATGCTGTTCTTCTCTTTCCTTTCAAGATGATAGCCCAAGATAGTGCTGCCGCCATCAGATGGAGATTTGTGCCACTCCACGACCATGTAGTCTTTAGTGTATGAAGACACAAACGGCGTGCCCGGTGGCCCGGGCTCTTGGAATGGATACTGCGCCACGACCGGGTCCGAATCAATGGCATAGCTCTTGCCATATCTGTTCTCAGCATAGATTCGGAATTGATATTCCGCGCCGGTCTTCAGATTGCCCACTTTGAGCGTCGATCTGGCCACGGTGGCAGAAACCACTACCCAGTTGGTGGTGGTTGTGTCTCGTTTTTCGACAACATAGTTTGATATTTGGCAGCCGCCTGTATAAGTGGGAGGTTCCCATGTAAGGGTGATACTCTCTGCACTGACATCATCCAATTTGACAGGTCCCGTCGGCGGTCCGGGCTTGTCTAAAGTGATAACTTCGACAGTGGCTTCCTTGGATCCCAGATCGTTGGCAACGGTGATGGTGTACATGCCTTCGTCCTCTCTCGTGGCATCCTTTATCGTGAGTGTGGTCTGATGCGCTGAATCTGTGACGTTTACCCTGGTGGTCTGCTTGAGGACGGCTCCATCCTTGGACCAAGAGATGGTCGGCTTTGGATGTCCCGCAATTGGCACTTCCATCTTGAGGTCGTGTCCCACTTGAACACTGTAGCTACTGGCTTTAGGACGAACGGCAGGCTCGATCACAAGGTCCTTTGCGACGACCGGCTGAGCCAGTTGCCTGGGGTCGCTCCTGCCCTTGTCGTTGACAGCCACCACTCGGAACTGATACTCTTCTCCCTTGAGCAAGTTACCCACTCGGGCCTCGGTTGCCTTCCCACTGGCACAGACGGACCAGGAGTCAGTGTCCATTGGAGCCAGTTCAACTTCGTAGTGGCTTATCCGGCTGCCGCCATCATGTAAGGGCTTCTCCCACGTCAAGGTGACGCTACTGTGCGTGACGTCAACAACGCTGACTTTACCGGGGGGCTGCGGCTTCTCGGATACCTTGATCGGCTCAATGGTTTTGGCAGGCAGACCGATGCCGTACTCATTCTCAGCCATCACTCTAAAGAAGAATATTCCACCCTCTGGCAGAGATTCTACTTTCCATGTCATCTTATTGCAGACGGTGACTGGGGAGTAAACCTTACGAGTGCTCTCCCGCTTCTCCACGATGTATTGCTTAATCTTTGAGCCGCCGTCGATGAGCGGAGGCTCCCACGTCAGAGTGACGGAGTTCTTGGTGATCTCCTTGACGAAAAGGTTATTTGGAGGGCTCGGGGAGTCCAGGACTCTGACGCTGATGAAGGCGCACTTTATTCCACTGGCGTTCTCCGCAGTAAGCGTGTATTTGCCACTGTCAAATCGGTCCACGTTCTCAATAACAAGCGATGCGTAGCTGTCTGTGTTATCAATTTGGGCTGTCTCCTTAATCTCCCCATCAGCCTTGCCCCATTTGACCTCAGGGGCAGGACGACCTCTCACGGGAACAAAGAGCCGAAGTGTGCTTGCGGCTCTGATGTTGATCATCTTTCTCATCTCGGCATCGAGGTCCAGGTCTGGAGCTTCGAGCTTTTCTTCCAGAACGATTTTCCCCGGGAAATCAGCTTGCTCGCCGACACCCATTTTGTTGATGGCGCACACTCTGAACTGATACTCGTGCTTCTCCAGGAGCTTTGTCACCGTAAAGTACGTTTCTGCGATTCCAGAGGAAGGCGTGCATATGAACCACTCATCTGATGCGCTGTTGCATGCTTCTACAATGTAGGCCTGAATCTCACAGCCACCGTCATAGATGGGTTTACCCCAGGTCAAGGAAACGGTGGATCTTGACGTGTCCACCACCTTGGGATTGTTTGGCGGGCCTGGTTTGAAGACAGGATCCAAGGCTTTGTAATATGTTGTCGTGGGACTGGGCGTTCCGATGCCAGCAGCATTCTCTGCAGAGACTCTAAATTCATAGCTGTGGTTTTCTTGAAGACCGCTAACTCTGAAACGGAGCTCGCTTACATTACGCTTATTGCACCTGGTCCATCTAACGCCGTCCTTGTCACGTTTCTCCACAACATAACCTTGGATGGCGCTGCCGCCGTCGTTACTCGGCCGTTCCCAGGTCACTACCATGGAGTCTTTGGTAATTGTGGAGACTTCCACCTCTCTTGGTGGGTCGGGCGGGACAAATGGATTTTTGGCAATCATGGGCTCGGATTCCAGAGGCTCACCGACTCCATATTTGTTCACTGCAATCACTCTAAAGATGTACTCGTTACCGGGGAGAAGCTTGGTGATCTTCAGGTTGAGGGTTTGAACCTTCTGTTCAACTACTGTCCAAACCAGTCTGCTCGTCTCTCTCCTTTCAACAATGTAATGTGAGACATCGCTACCGCCATCTTGCAAAGGCGGTTTCCAGGAAATGGAGCATTTCTCACTCGTTACACCGTAGATTGAAATAGGGCCCTCTGGCGGACCTGGCCTGTCCAGAACTTTGACATGAATGTTCACAGATTTCTCTCCACCTACATTCTTCACCAGCAACGTGTACTGGCCCCCATCGACACGAGTGGCTTCTTTGACAACAATGCAGGCCAAAAAGTCGGTGTTCTTGATTTCCAGGCGTGCTGCTTCACTCATGACTTGACCCTCCTTCAGCCATTGTACCGTGGGTACGGGTTTGCCAGAGAAAGCCGCTTCAAGCGTGAAGGACTCTCCGGCGTTCACAAGCAAAGCCTGAGAGAATTTGGCATCTAAGTCAATTTGGGGCGGATCCACCTCATCCTTGGCAGTGATGGCTCCGGTGGAGTCGGACGGTCGACTGCTCACACCAGCTGCATTTTTTGCAATGACGCGGAACTCATAAATCTGATCTTCAACGAGACCCGTGACAACAAATGAAGTCTCGATGACGTTGGCAAAACTGGCCTTCATCCAGCGTCCGGCTCCTTCCTTCTTCTCTACCACATAGCCAGTGATTTTTATGCCACCATCATACTCGGGTTTGGCCCATCGGAGGGTCACCTGGTTTCTGGTTACGATAACAGCCTCCGGCTTTCCTGGTCTGTCACAAGGGTCTCTGGCTACCTGCAAATCACTCACGACGCTTGCTTTGCTTAGGCCGACAATGTTCTCAGCATAAACTCTGAACTCGTATTCAATACCCTCTTCCAGGCCAACCGCTTTGAATCGGGTTTCTGGGATAAGCTGTTTGTTCTGCTTCACCCACAGAATACTGTTTTTCTCTTTGAGCTCCAGGTGGTAGCCCAGGATCTTACTTCCACCATCACTGCTGGGCTGATCCCATACGACCAGCATGCTCTCCTTGGTGGCTGACTGGACAACCACGGAACGTGGTGAAGCGGGTATGTCGAATGGATATTGAGCCACTATGCTTTCAGATAGCAGCGCCGAGGACTTCCCATAGCGGTTCTCTGCGGCAATCCTGAATTGGTACTCACATCCGGTCTTCAGACGTACAGCCTTTATAGTGGTTCTGGCTACCGTGGCCGATACAATCTGCCAGTTAGTGGTCGACGTGTCTCTCTTCTCCACGACATAATTGTTGATGCTACAGCCACCGTCGTACTCTGGCGGATTCCAGGACAAGATCACACTGTCTGCAGTGACTTCGTCCAGCTTGATTGGGCCAGTCGGAGGGCCTGGCTTGTCTAGGACCACCACGTTTACGTCTGCAGTTGCCTCTCCTGCTGTGTTACTAAGTTTGATGGAATACATGCCCACATCATCTCTGCAGGCCTCCTTAATGACGAGGAAAAGGTTCTTGTTGGTGCTTTCAGCGTGAACTCTCGTCGTCTCCTTGAGGGCGACGCCGTCTTTGAACCACGTCGCTGTTGCTTTGGGACAAGCGGCATAAGGCACGTCAATCTTCAGATCATCTCCGGCTAGCACACTAAAGGTGCTGAAAGCCAGTTTGAACGTTGGCGCTATAACCAGATCTTTGGCCACCACTGGCATGCTGAGAGAACGTGGATCACTAACTCCCTTTTCATTGGTTGCTGAGATACGGAACATGTACTCCTCTCCCTGCGTTAAACCTGTTACAACTGCCTCGTTGGTCTTGACCGCCATAACCTGGGTCCACTTTTCACTATCACTTGCCTGCATCTCAACAATGTATCCGGTGATTCTGCTGCCACCGTCATGGTCGGGCTTCTCCCAGGTGAGCGTAACGCTGGTGCCGGTAACCTCGCGGAGAGTCACCTTTCCTGGAGGGAGGGGCCTCTCCGACACCTTAATGGGGTCAAACGTCTCCACCGGGAGCCCGATGCCATATTCATTCTCAGCTAAAACTCTGAAGAAGTACATCTTGCCTTCCTCCAGTTCTCCAACTTTCCAGCTGGATTTGTGGCAGCTTGAACTGACAGTGGAGTAGGCCTTCCTGGTTGACTCGCGTTTCTCAACAATGTAATTGCGAACTCTGGAGCCCCCATCAATTAAAGGCGCATCCCAAATGAGCGAGACCGAATCTTTGGTCACCTCCTTGATGAGAAGGTTCTGAGGTGCCCCGGGGGTGTCGAGCACCCTGACGTTGACAAAAGCACTCTTACTTCCCGAGGCATTTTCCACAGTGACTATGTATTTACCACCATCAAACCTGTCAACATTTTCAACTTGCAGAGTGGTGAATGATGACGTGACCTCAACGATAGCTTTGTCTAAGGACTCCCCGTGCTCTCTTGACCATTTGACGTCAGGTGCCGGCCTGCCTTTGATCGGCACAAAGAGTCTGAGTGTGCCACAGGCTCGGATGCAGACCACCTTACGGAGCTCCGCTTCGAGTTCGATTTCAGGAGGTAGTAACCTGTCCTCGGCTTTTGGAGTTCCGGGGACAGCAGCGGGCTCTCCCACACCCTCGCAGTTGGTGGCACAGATGTTGATTTTGTAGTCTTGGTTCTCTTTCAGCCCAGTGATGGTGAAGGAGGTAGCTGTCCATCCCTTCTTTGGAGTGTGAATTGTCCATTCATCCTCTTCTGGCAGGCAAGTCTCCACAATGTAGCCAGTGATTTCAGAACCACCATCATAGATGGGCTTATTCCATGCAAGAGTGATAGAAGACTTGGTCGTGTCTAGAACTCTCGGGTTCCCCGGAGGTCCTGGTTGGAATATTGTGTCCATGGCTTTGTAGAACGGACTCGAGGGACTCGGCTGGCTCAGTCCGGCATTGTTCTCTGCAAAAACTCTGAACTCATACTCGTGGCCCGGTGTGAGGCCAGAGGCCTTGAACCGAAGGTCCGTTACAGTCCTTTTGTTGCACTTCACCCAGCGCAGTCCAGTCTTATCCCTTCTCTCAATGACGTAAGTGTTAATTCTGCTCCCTCCGTCATGCTCGGGGCGCTCCCAGCAGACCACCATTGAGTCTTTGGTGATGGTCGTGACCTCCGGCTGCCCGGGCGGGTCACTTGGAACGTAGGGATTGGCACATATGACAGGCAGGGACTCCACCGGCTCTCCAATGCCATACTTGTTCACAGCCATAACTCTGAAGACATACTCGTTGCCCTGCAGAAGCTTGCTGACCTTGAACCTGTTTGCTTGGAGATCTGTGGCCACGTTTGTCCAGGCCAACCTGCTGGTTTCACGCTTCTGAATGATGAAGTATTCAATCTTGGCACCGCCGTCATGTGTTGGATGCAGCCAGTTGAGGACACACTTCTCCGCGGCAATGTCGGTAACCGTTAAGGAATCGGGCGGTCCCGGTCTATCAAGGACCTTGACGTTGAAAGTGAATTTAGCGTAGCCGCCAGGGTTACTGGCAGTAAGGGTGAACGCACCGCCATCTCTTCTCAACGAGTCTTTGTTGATTAAACTTGTGTGGAAAGCAGACATCTTGATCTCCAACTTTCCGGTATCTTCGAGTTCCTTCCCGTCCTTGGTCCACACGAGTGAGGGAATGGGCCGACCCGTCACGTCGGCCTCCAGCGTAAACACCTCTCCGGCCATGACAACAACATTGCTACTGTAAATGGAGTCGACATTGAGCCGGGGCTCCTCAAGGTCATCCCTGCATGTGATGGCTTCCGAGGGTTGAGAAGGTGCACTCACAGCTCCTGCTGAGTTGCGAGCTAACACGCGAAATTCGTAAACTGCGTCTTCAATCAGACCGCTGACTGTGTAGACCGTCTCGAGGATGTTGTTGAAGTTGGCTTTGAGCCAGCGCCCGCTTGGCAGCTCTCTCCTCTCCACGGTGTATCCGGTAATGGGGAATCCTCCATCTGCCTCTGGTTTGGTCCAGGAAACGGTCACCTCGTGTCTGGTGATGTTCAGTGCCAAGGGTCTGCCTGGCGGATCCACCGGATCCAGAGCGTGCAATGGGTCAGAAGGTTTGCTGGGTTTGCTGAGACCAGCCAGGTTTTCAGCAATAACACGGTGTTGATATTCAATTCCATCAACCAGGCCAGTTGATTTGAAGATGTTCCCCACCACGAGAGATTTGCTGATTGGCTGCCACAGAATGCTGTTCCGCTCTTTTCGTTCCACATGGTAGCCCAGAATGGCACTGCCCCCATCCGAAGCTGGCTCGTTCCAGCTCAGAGTCATTGCATCCTTATTGTGAGACGTGACTGCAGGTGGCCCTGGCTGGCCTGGGACATCAAACGGATAGGTCGCCACCACCGGCTCAGAGACAATGGCTGGTCCAATGCCGTATCGATTTTGGGCCTTAACACGGAACTGATATCCAGTTCCGGTGATGAGCCGGGCTGCCTTAAATGTGGTGCGTATGACAGTGGCTGCTAACTCTACCCAGGAAGTACCGGTGGTCTCCCGCATTTCAACAATGTAATTGTTGATGGGAACACCTCCGTCATTCTCAGGGGCCTCCCAGGACATAAGGATATAATCGGACGAGACTTCGTCCATCTTTATGGGACCGGTGGGTGGACCCGGAATATCGTGGACTAATACTGTGATTGTTTCAGTCACTGTGCCCAGCATGTTCTTTCCTGTCATCGAATACTGGCCTCCATCAGTCCTCTTTATCTCGCCAATGTTGAGGATGGTTGACGTTGCTGTGGTTTCTGTGTTGATTCTTTGCGTCTCTCTGAGAGCAGTGTCTCCTTTCTTCCAAGACACAACAGGTTTGGGTTTTCCAAGCACCGGAATCTCTACCTTAACCCGGTCGCCAGCCTTGGCAATGACCGTCTTCTGGTAGACACCACGTAGATCAAATGACGGAGCCGATGTTTGCTCCTTAATAATCGCTGGTCTGCTCTCGCGTGGATCGCTTCTACCCGAAGCGTTGACCGCCATTATGCGGAACGTATACTCTTCCCCCTCGATCAGATTGGTCACAGTGTAGTCCAGAGCCTTGATGGCAGCAACGTGGAGCCAATGGTCAGTGTCCTTCCTCTGGGCCTCAATGACATAGCCTGTGATCAAGCTACCACCATCGTGAAGAGGCTTGGTCCACGCCAAGCTGGCGCTGTCCGCCGTAACATCAGTGATGTACAGGTTTTCTGGCGGCGAAGGGGCCTGAGAGGCCTTGATTGGGTCGGCAGTTTCAGCGGGCTCGCCAACGCCGAGGTCATTCTCGGCAGAGATGCGGAAGTAGTAGTAAGCGCCCTCCTCCAGGTCAGTGAATTTGAAGGCGCACTTCTGCCAGTCGGTGCTCAGGACAGTGTAGGCCTTCTTTGTGGCCTCTCTCTTTTCAATGATGTAGTTGTGGATCTTAGAGCCACCGTCAATGATGGGGATCTCCCACTGAAGGGTTATGCTCGTTTTAGCAATCTCTCTCGGTTTGAGATTCACCGGGGGCCCCGGTGTGTCCAAGACCCGAACATTTATGAAGCCAGTCTTCTTTCCGGCCACGTTCTCCAGGCAGAGGTTGTACTTTCCGGCATCGTATCTAGTGCAGTCGGGGATGACCAGCAGGGTGTAAGACTCAGTCGTGTCAATGTGCGCACGCAGTTTCAGATTGACGTCATCTTTGGTCCAGGTGACTTCTGGCACAGGACGGCCTCGGATGGGAACAAAAAGACGTATCGATGTGCGGGCCCTGACCACCAGGGATTTGCGGAGTTCGGCGTCTAGCTCAAAGTCTGGAACAGACTCCTGGTCCACAAGTTCTGTTACTTTCTCAACCTCTGCAGGTTCGCCAACCCCCTCTGAGTTCACAGCTCTGACTCTGAACTGGTATCTGCCTCCCTTCTGCAGTTTTCCGATAACATAGACAGTAGCCTTCAGCTGGTACTCTGTCTCTGTCTCCCAGTCATCATGCCCTTCCTTTTTATACTCCACAATGTATCCATCCACTGGCAGTCCGCCATCGTAGTGGGGTCGGCCCCAGGTGAACGTGGCAGACGTTTTCGTGGTGTCTGCAATCCTTGGGTTGGAAGGAGGGCCTGGTGGATCTGATGAAGAAGGAAAAGAACTTGTTGAAGAAAACATCATCATTATGTGGCTTAAACTAAATGTGATTATTGCTCTTGAACTACGTACACACGATGTCCTTGGTCATGGCCGGACGCGAAGGCTCACTGGGTTCTCCGAAGCCAGCCTTGTTCTCGGCAGTCACTCTGAATTCGTACTCGACCCCTTCGCTTAGGCCTTGCACCTTGAAGCGCAGGTCTGGGACCGTTCTTTTGGAAGCCCTGACCCACCTCATGCCTCGTTTCTCTTTCCTTTCGACAAGGTAGCCCCTGATGTCACTGCCCCCATCCTGCAATGGTCTCTTCCATGAAATGGTGACAGAGTTCCTGGTGACATTATCAACTTCTGGGCTAGATGGTGGACCTGGTGGACCTACGGGTGCAAAAGATGGTTGCCATTGTTTGTCATGAAAATCTGACATGCCCAAAAGAGTAAATGAGTTATGATGAGCAGAACATTGTAGAACACGGACTCAACTTACCATAACTGTCGACCATTTTGACTGGACCGGACAGGCTTGCGTCTCCAGTGCCATATTGGTTGACAGCAGACACCCTGAAGATGTACTCGTTGCCTTTGATCAGTTTGCTGGCGACACATCTGCAGTCCATGACGTTTTCAGCCAGCTTGGTCCACTGCAAGCGACTGGTCTCTCGCTTCTCAAGGATGTAAGACTTAATAGAGCAGCCTCCGTCCTCCTCTGGTGGAAGCCAGGTCAGGGTGCACTTTTCAGCAGAGATGTTAGTGGCCTCAATGGGGCCCGGAGGTCCAGGAACATCCAGAACCTTCACTTTGACGTGTTCTTCTCTGATGCCGAACGGGTTACTGGCAGTGATGGTGTACTCTCCGGTGTTCTTCCTGCTGGCGTACTTGATGGCCACAGCGGAGGAGGTCGGAGTGCCGGTGATGCTGACAATGTCGGAGTTCTTGAGCTCACGGCCGGCCTTTGACCAGACAGCGATGGGGGGAGGTTTGCCGAGAATCTTGGAAGCAGACACCACGATTGTATCTCCTGCCCGGACTGATAGGCCGTCCTTCATGTCTGGGTCAATGGTGATGCTTGGGGGTTCTGAGAAATCAAGTGATGCAAAACGTCACATTGCAAGGTGGAACGCTCTGAACAAATGGCAAATTTCAGTCAAAGTCAACTTACCAAACTCATCCTTGCACGTTAACAGGTCGGTCGTCTCTGAGGGAAGACTAATAGCACCGGCAGAGTTCTTGGCCCTGACTTGGAATTTATACTGAGCTCCCTCTGTCAGGTCAGTGACTGTGAAGGCACAGCCTTGAATGTTGACGTGGTTCGCCTTCATCCAGGCCTTACCGCCAGCCTCTAACTTCTCGACCATGTAGCCAGTCAGTTTGTAGCCGCCGTCATATTTGGGAGGGGTCCAAATAAGAGTGACTGATGACCTGGTGACATTAATGACCTCGGGCTTGCCAGGAGGATCTAACAGAAGACAAAGACATCACTGTCATCATTTTCTGCCAGACGCCAAGTGGGAGCTGCATTTTATGTGTTCAAAGTGACACATGAATCAAGTTTGATTGATTGACTGAGCTCAAAAACTCACCAATGGGATCCAGGGCAACAACAGCCTCAGTGGGTCTGCTGGCCTTCCCGAGACCGGCCACGTTCATGGCCATCACCCTGAATTCGTACTCCAGTCCCTCAATCAGACCCGTGACCCTGCACTCCTTCAGTCTGAGAGGAGTCTTGCTGGCTCGTTTCCACATCAGACTGTTCCTCTCCTTAAACTCCACATGATAGCCTGCACGCAATCACAGTCCACGTTTTGTTGCAGGTCGTAGCTTCACACCGCGACGGCACTCGGTTACCTGTAATTGGGGAGCCGCCCGTGTCTCTGGGATCGGCCCAGGTTAGGATGGCTGACTCGTGGCGGATGCTCATTATCTCTGGGGGTGCAGGCGCATCTGGGACATCTGGGGATGGCAACAGAAAAGATTTTTCTTTTTCCCCCCTCCCACCAAATGAAGCACACAAGGTGATTTCGTTTCCGTCTCGGATACTCACTGAAAGGATGCTGCGCGATGACCGTGTCTGACCTCAGGTGCTCTCCAATTCCGTATTTGTTCTCAGCAAACACTCTGAAAATGTACTCCACTCCGTCGTGGAGACGTATGACTCGCATGGTGGTTTTTTGTATAGCCGACGCTACCGTGGCCCACTTGTTGTCTGTCGTCCTCCTTTTCTCGACAATGTAGTTGGACACCTCTGCACCGCCGTCATCTTTGGGTGGCCCCCATTCCAGTGTGATGCCGTCGGCTGTGATCTCGTCAAACTTGATGGGTCCGGTGCAGATGCCCGGTTTGCCCACAACCTTTAGCTGCAACTTACAGTCCTTGGAGCCCAAGCTGTTCCTGACGTTGACGGTGTAGATTTCCGCGTCTCCTCTCTGGCAGTCTCTGATCAGGAGAGTGGTAACACCCTGGGAGGCCTCGACACACATACGGCCGATATCGCCAAGCGCTACGTCGCCCTTCTTCCATGTGGCAGTGGGATAGGGCACGCCGCGGATGGGGATGTTGATGCGGGCGGTAGTCCCCTCCTTCACCACGTAGCAACCGTCGTGCAGACAGCTCAGGTTGCAGTCAGGTAGCACTGGAAAGCAGCGTAGCATTTGGCACGTTGAGGAAACAGAGGCAGCGGTTACCGAGTCTTTTAGTGTCACAACCTGAAAGCAGGTGCAACCGCGGGTTCTTACCAAACTGGTCCTTGGCAACAGCCGCAATCTCAGAGGGTGGCCCCTCTCCAGACTCATTGAGTGCCTTGACTCTGAACAAGTATTCCTGGCCCTCGGTGAGCTCCCCAACCGTCAGTGAGGTGTTCTTGCCCTTAGAGATCTGCTTCCACTTCTCGCCTTCGCTCTGGTCCACAACATAGGCGCTGATGTGGCTTCCACCATCACTGATGGGCTTTTTCCACGCCAGAGTGATGGAATCTTTGCTGGTTTTCTTGGCATTCAAGTCCATCACTGGACCAGGTTCCTCTGGAGAGGCATCAAGAATTGTATCACAATAAGAACGACTTTCATGGCAGTAAGAAACAGCAGATTGCATACAAAGATTTGAATTTTATTTTAACGGTCGATAATCATTGTATCCACAACACACAGAAGAACTGGGGTGGGTACTCTCTTACCTGAAGCTCGCACGCTGCCGGCAGTCTCACAGCCCTCTCCGATGCCGTAAGCATTCTCGGCCAGAACTCTGAAGCAGTAGGCTTGTCCCGCCTCCAGGTTAGGAATCCTGTACGAGATCTTGTGACACTCGGCTGACACACAAGTCCAGGCCTTCCTCTCGGCCAGGCGCTTCTCCACGATATAGTTCTTGACGGGACTGCCGCCATCGATCAACGGGGCGTCCCAGGTGATACAGGCGTGGTTGAGGGAGGTCTCCTTCACAGTAAGGTTTTGAGGCGGTCCAGGAGAATCTACAGTGGAAGGGTAGGGAATCAACAGAGGCAATATACTCAAGCTTCATTGAACTCAACCACTAGGTACTACTCTGGCCAATGGCTTAGGGTTACGGAGAAGCATTGGCCACTACTGCAGGCATGGCAATCGCAACGTCGCCCCTGTCCCAGGACGCACAAAAGGCGCGGGAAAATGAAAGGATTAGTTCTCTGCTTCCTTAAGGGACTCGCTCACAGCCGCAAAGATGATGGCTATCTCACCGAGGACCTTGACCACGATGGTGTAGCTCTTGGACCCACTGCTGTTCTCCAGCATCAGGACGTATTTGCCAGCGTCGTATCTGTTGATGTCTTCAACTAAGAGCAGGGTGTCCCACTCTGACGTCTTGATCAGGGCGCCAGTTCGCTCCTTCAGATTTCCGTCCACCTTGCTCCACGTCACTTTGGGTGCCGGCCGCCCTCTCAGGGGGACGTAGAGCCTCATGGTGACACCGGCGCGGAGAACCAATGTTTTCCGCAGGTCGGCATCCAGCTCGGCTTCCGGAGGGACTGCGGGAAGTGCATTTTGTTCACTAGTTTAGTTTTGATTTCATTGTCACAATTTCAGCAAATGGCATTTTGTTCAGTAGTTTAGTTTTGATGTCATTGTTACAATTTCAGCAAATCGCGTCGCGGTTCACCCTTTTCTGCCCCCCGCTATAAAGCACAGGGTTCCAAGCAATGTTGTTGTTGTTTTTTTTAATACGACCATTCCAGTTACTCAGGCAAGTCTGATTTTAGAGCTGTTTGCAGCACGTGCAGCAATATTTGGAGACTTGAGTGAGCCGGTTGGCTGCCTTTGTTTCATTTCCTCAAAGGGATGTGACATGACAAATCCACCAAAATAAACCGGGGTTGCCTGTAAAACAATGCAAAATGAGAACATACTCAGAATGTCCTTTGCCGTGTGGTTGCCGGGGACTTCGCTGGGCTCGCTGTAGCCAATCTTGTTAACGGCAAATACTCGGAACTGGTACTCTGTGCCTTCCATCAGGCCTGTTACCAATAACTTGGTGGCCTGGAGCTTCTTGGGGACATTGCATCTGGTCCAGTTTTCCGCAGTGGCCAGTTTGCACTCCACCAGATAGCCGATGATCTCACAACCTCCGTCGTACGCCGGCTTGGTCCAGCTCAGGCTAATGGACCTCCTGGTAGAATCCACCACCTTGGGGAAGGCGGGCGGGCCGGGGGGATCTGACAAATGCAGACATTGAGTGATGACAGTGCCAGACACTTGATAATATACCTGCACAGTAACTCACAAACGTGAGCACACCCCTCCCTCACATTTCCCGTTCTGACACAGAGGAGGGAAATGGACTAACTGGGCCAAATCGGGACAGTTTCAGTTCCTTTTGTCGCCAGTGGTTCAGACATTGTGCGTTGACTTATTTTAATACTAAGGCGGCAGACTGACTCCTTTACATAGCAGTAAAAGGGTGTTTTTTCATCACAGAATCAAATCAAATCCCCACAAAACTCAGGGGTGTCCTCACTTCTCAGGGGTACAGGATATTTTCATTTGAATGACAACCAACGCAGGCTCTCACATCCAACGCGATACTCACAGACGGGATCAACGGCCAGAGCCGCGCTGGACGCATCACTTGGTTTTCCCAGACCGGCTTTGTTCATGGCAATGACCCGGAACTCGTACTCGGAGCCCTCGGTCAGCTGGCTCGCCTTGATGGTTCTGTCGATCACTGGCCGCCGGTTCACCTTGGCCCAGGTCAGCTCGGTGGCTTCGCGCTTCTCCACCATGTAGCCCAGGATGGAGGCTCTCCCGTCATTGGCGGGCGCCTTCCAGCTGACCGTCATGGAGTCTTTGGTGATGTTGGTGATGACAGGTGGCTCGCAAGGGCCGGGAACATCTGAGGGAACCAAACCGATCGCTGATTAGAATCAGTCGATCCTGACAGGGGTACTCGTAGCAGTCTATAAACAGGTTGGAAAACATAGTGGACGTCTGGAAGCGTGCGCTCACCGTAGGGATTCTTGACCGTGACCGGTTCGGTCATGGTGGCATCGCCCATGCCGTACTGGTTCTCAGCGCTGACTCGGAACTGGTATTCGTGGCCCTCAATGAGCTTTTCTACCGAGCAGTCGGTGATGTGTCCATGTATGTTGGCGGTGACTAGCGCCCAGTTGGCCCTGCTGGTTTCCCGCTTCTCGATGATATAGTTGGTGATTTCAGAACCGCCGTCTGCCAGCGGGGGTTCCCACCGCAGCTTGACGCGGTCTGCAAACACTTTGGTGATTTTCACTGAAGCCGGAGGACCTGGTTTGTCTGCGAGGAACAACCGGAGTGTAGGTTTGAAGACTTAGACAGACAGTGTTCCCACTGTTCATTTTCCATGCGCACAGAAAATGTCGTGGAATCATTTTGAATGCTGAATATACTCAGAATAGTTGTCAAACAGCGACTTGCTGAGATGCCAATACTCGTAGACTTACAATTTGCCCCAGGCAACTTACCGAGAACTTTGACTTTAATGGTGGCATACTTGCTGCCACTGGCATTTTCGGCGAGAATAGTGTAGTCTCCGGATTCCTTCCTGGTGACGGAGTAGAGCTCCAACAGGTGGACGTGTTTCTTCTGGGTCATCTTCATTCCCTCTGCTGGATGGAGAGGAACGTTGTCTCTCTTCCAGCTCACCTTGGGCAGAGGCTTCCCAAACACTTCCGCATCCAGGCAGACATTTGCCCCGGCTTTCACCACAATCAAATTGTTCATGTTGACCCCCAGCTCCACACGTGGAGGAACTGTACGGAATAAGAAGAAGACCATAGTGGTTATTTGTGTCCTTGTGCCAGGACCCTGATGAACTTTATTCCTTGAACTCAGCTGGAGTTTCTGCCCTCTCTGCGTCCTATTCATTCAACATTCATGTTTTGTGTCGACATTGTTATTTGAACTCGACTTTTGTTGGGGTTGCATTTACATAGAGCACTTTGTTGCGGCCGCGGTTGTCCTGAAAACTAAATCCACACGAGTAGAGTGGAGTGGAGTCTTACCGTTCTCGGCAATGACGGCGATGGGATCCGAGAGCTCCGAGGGCTGGCTGACGTTGATGGCCGTCTTGGCGATGATTCGAAAGATGTAGCGCTGGCCCTCTTCCAGACCGCTTACCACGTAGTCCTCGGTCTGGACACTCATGCAGTTGCTGTTGCAACGGCTCCACTTCTCCTCGGGCAACTTGCAGTACTCCACAAAGTAGCCAATAAGCTTGCTGCCACCGTCGTGCTTGGGTCGGGTCCACACCAGCGACACGGAACTCCTGGTCACGTCCATGGGCTCGGGTTTACCTGGAGGGTCTGGTGAAAAGGTATTTGGATTCAGCTCTCCGAGAAGGTCTGGCTTCACAATACAGCGGTACCTTGACTTTGTGTACTTATGCGTCAGATGAGTGCCTCTCAGAGCCGTGCCTCTCAGAGCCGTGCCTTGCGAGTGATTGGATTGAATGGCCTCGAGTGTGTCGGCGACTGGGCCTGACAGGACCTTATCCTAATTTTTTGCCGACCAGACCATTGCATCACAAAAACCGCAGCTCAATTTTGCTTCTACCAACAAATTGTACGCATCCATGCACATGACCCAAGGTCTTGGGGTCCAGTCTTTTAGACTATCTAAGTTTGCGTGACCATTTTTTTCATTCCCCACGTACTCGTCCGTGTATAATACACACAACTTGATTTGGATAAGATGCTGACTCCACATTTCGGAAAATTGCTTGGTATTTTGGAATAAGTCAAGGCAGCGTCGTATGCGCTTGGAAGCTTTTCATACCAACAGCTGTCCTGGCCGTGACGAATTCGGTCTGCTTGCAGGGTTTTCCCTGTCCGGCCAGGTTGATGGCAGACACCCTGAAGGTGTACTCCAGGCCCTCGATGAGACCGGTGCAGGTGTACTGGGTGGATTTGACCACGGACTCGTTGGCCCTGACCCACAGCAAACTGTTCCTCTCCTTCTTCTCGATGCAGTACCCTGTAATTGGGCTTCCGCCGTCGCTGCTGGGACGCTCCCAGGACAGGATAACAAAGTCCTTGTTGATCTTGTTTACCCGAGGGTTCCTCGGCTCACTGGGAGGATCTGGGGGCAAATGAAAGCCAGGTGGTGTGACATGCATTCAAAGAACGTAAACTCCATTTTCGGCTCAAAGCTTAGCAATGTCCTCGTGCACCATTTCAAAACTCGAATTGAGAATGAGTTTGCTTTTGCAAAGAACTCTTTTTGATGTCGTCTGCTCTGTCGTCAACATCATTCCAGAAGAGCGCTTGCTCTCACTGATCTTTAAGGAGTTTGAGAACGTTTGGGACTCACGGTTGGCAGCGGCGTCAACTCACCGAACGGATATCTGGCAATCATTTTCTCGGAGTAGGTGGGCTCAGAGATGCCGAACCTGTTCTCGGCCCGGACGCGGAAGATGTACTCGGTGCCGGTGATCAGTTTGGTCATCCGGAAGCTGGTTTTGGTGCAGGACGAGGAGACAGTGAGCCAGTCGCTCTGGCTCACGTCGCACTTCTCCACGATGTAGTTGGTGATGTTGCTGCCGCCATCCTCCTGAGGAGGGTTCCACAGAAGCGTGCAGGCATCGATATCCTGCTCCGTGATCTCCAGCGGAGCTTCGGGAGGTCCTGGGATGTCTGCACAGCGGCACAAAGATCCACCTCATTGTTATGAATAGACCCGTTGCCGTAGCCTATTTATCGAAAGGAGTGACAAGTTCATCGACAAGAGTCGCTGCAGCTCCATCTACGCTTTGAACTGACCCATGACTACGACTTTGAGGATCTGGTTGATCTTGGCCGTGCTGTTCTCCGCCGACAGGCTGTAGTAGCCGCTGTCCGAGCGGGTGACGTTCTTGATGATCAGCGTGCAGCTGCTGAGCGTCTTGACCACCGAGAGGCGATCGGACGTCAGGACGTCCTCGCTGCCCTGCTTCCACTTGCAGAAGGGAGCCGGCTTACCAGCCACCAGAGCCTCGATCACCATCTTGCGTCCCGCTCGGACAGTCACCGTGTCTGGCATGATGATCTTGGGAGCCACTGAGGGAGCGACAATCGGCATGGCTTAGCACACTGTCACAACATTTGCGTTTGGAATCCTTCCTAGAACAGGCGTGTCCAAACAATGACCTGCTAAAATTACGCATTGATGCGGGATGTGCGGTTTGCCCGCCTACTCGCTGGGTGGCAAGGCAAAATGACAAAGAGAGGGAGAAGACAAGGAAGAAGGGTACAGGGAGAATTGGTGTCAATGTAGTGTCAAAGCGCGTCACGGATTTCTCTGTTTGCGATCCTGGGGGAAAAAAACCCTCAGATATGCCTGCCCTCGACCTCGCCGCCGGTGTACTCACTGAGCTGCTCCTTGGCCTCAAAGACTCCCTCGGCCTCTCGAGCAAGACTGACGCCGACAGAGTTCCTGGCTGCCACCCTGAACTTGTACTTCTTGCCTTCCTTCAGGCCCACGACGACAATGGTTAAGTCTTTGACCACCGAGTACGGTGTCCACCTGTCCTGCGGCGCCCCCTCCTCCTGATAGTCCACTACATAGCCATTGATCTTGGCTCCTCCATCTCGGAGAGGCTTCAGCCAGCCCAGCGTGGCGCTGTTCCTTGTCATCTCCAAAACCTCCATCTTCTTGGGCGGATCTGGCTCACCTGAGAAGCATAGCAGGTCTTAGCCACAACCAGCAGCAGATGGAAAGTACTTACACGCTGTGTTAAGTGACATCTTCACTTATGTATGAGACACTTTTTTTTTCTACAATCAAAAGGGTTGAGACACAAAGAAGAGAATTGATCACATACAAACTTCAAAGTACGTGCAGGACCTTATCTTTATCCGCTTCATATTGTTTGCGAGGTGTTGCGACGGCGGCGGAGATAACTGTATACGTTGTGCCCGCGTGTTGTTGGAAATCGGTATCAATAGGTATCAATAGTACAAAGGATCACTGGATGATCGCAATACTCACTGATGGGGTCCTTGGCCAGGTAAGACTTGGGCGAGTCCTGAGGCACTCCGATTCCATACTTGTTGACCGCCATCACCCGGAAGTAGTACTCGATGCCAGGGGCCATGTTGGTCACCTTGAAGCTGGTTTTCTTCAGGTCCTCTGTGCACTTGGTCCAGGTCTTTCTGTCCACCTCCCGTTTTTCCACAATGTAGTTGAGGATGGCGCTTCCGCCGTCGTTCTCCGGCGGCAACCAGGAAAGCTGCGCTGTGGTTTTGGTAACCTCGGTCGCCTCCAGACCACCGACGGGACCAGGAGTGTCTAACATAAGACGGATTCCACATTTGCAAATCAGCTCACGCTCTTCCAAATACGCTTTTCAAGCTAAACCCCCAACGCCTGCTTCACCAGCCCTCCGCTTCACCCACTACATGCACACGGGCGTCAACTAAAAAGCTAACTTTGCTGTGGGACTGGAGCAAAATTCCATTTGGCCTACTGCGTCAGGTGTTGAATGGCATTTAGAAATGGACATTTGTGAACCCACGTTTGACTGTACGTAATTTTGCACAGTCTACTAGAAAAGTTGTGACTCTTTCTCACCGAGGACTTTGACACGAACGAAGACGGCCTTCTCTCCGGCCGAGTTGGACAGAGTCAGTGAGTATCTTCCCGAATCTTCTCTGGTGCTTTCAGGGATGACGAGGAAGGACATGGTGTCTACTTGGTCCACGTGGCCTCTCCGAACAACATTGTCCACCCCCACGCGCTTCCAGGTGACCTTCGGGAAGGGGCGTCCTCTGACAATCGCAAAAAGTCGAATGGGACAGCCAGCCCGCACCGAAAGACCTTTCCTCAAACTTGCGTCCAAGTCAATCTCGGGAGCCTCTGTTGCCGGTAAAAAACACACTCAAGGTTATGCTTCATGTTCTGGACAGGGTACACAAGCTCGCAAAAATGATGACAACCCAGTCAACCAAGTTCAGGTTCTTACCCAGGATCTCCTTGGGGAAGACAGGTTCCTTTAAGTAGGCGTGACGTCCCCAGCCCACCTGGTTTTGGGCGGACACCTTAAACTCGTACTCCTGTTTCTCATCCAGCTGTCCAATGGTAAACTCTTTAAGGACCAGTGGGCCATGGGTGTCGATCCTCTTCCAGCCTTCGGCGGGCTTTTCGGGGTCCGCCTCACTCTTCAGTCTCATGTCCAGACTGTAGCCGATGATTGGCGCACCCCCGTCGTACACGGGTTTAGACCAGGAAAGGGTGATGGAGGTCTTGGTGCTGTCGGACACCTTCAGCCCTGCGGGTGGCCCAGGAGGTTCTGGGGACGAACAAAGCAAAATGAATAAGTGCCACTGCTCTGGCAGACACACCAACAGGATTCAGTCCGGTCAAAGTAAACTCACCGATGGGATCTTTGGCCGTGACAGGTCTGCAGGGTTTGCTGGGATCTCCCAGACCGACCTCATTCTCAGCCTTGACTCTGAACTGATACTCGTGGTTGGGGATCAGGTTGGTCACTCTCATGCGTCTCTCGGGGATCGGACTCTTGGTGCACGGCACCCAGCGTACCGCTCTTTTTTCCTTTCTCTCCAGGATGTAGCCCGTGATGGATTTTCCTCCATCATTCTCGGGAGGAGTCCAGACCACCGTCATCTCCTCTTTGCTTATCTGCATGACACCAATAGGCTCATCATTTTGGCTGTCCAGAGTATTTACTATTTTTGGGACATCTTACTTGGAAAATCAACATCCGTACTTTCTAAATATGAATCCACTACTGCCCACCGTGAGTGTTCAGAACCAACCTTAGTGACCTCAGGGGCGTCGGGCGGTCCGGGTCTGTTGAACTGAGTCCGGACCGTGACGGGCTTGCTCTCCACGGCAGGCCCAGTTCCCATCTTGTTTTCGGCCCGCACTCGGAAGATATACTCGTTGCCCTCCACCAGACGCGTCACGTTGCAGTACGCCGTGACAACCGAGGCAGAATACGTGGACCACACCATCCTCCTGGTCTCGCACTTTTCCAAGATGTAGCTGTCCACCTCGCAGCCTCCGTCATCCTCAGGCGCATCCCAAATGACTCTGCACTTGTCTGCTCCGATGCCAGTGACTCGTAGGTTCCTGACAGCTCCGGGGACGTCCAGGACGTTCACGCTGGCATACGCCGTGAAGGTTCCGGCTGAGTTGGTGGCGGTGACAATGTACTTCCCGGAGTCAGTGCGTCGGGACTTGGTCAAAAGGAACTTGGAGTAGTCAGAGCCGGTCTCATAGCTGATTCTGGGGTTGTCTCCGGTTGCCTTGTCCTTGATCCACTTGACTTCAGGGTGGGGCTTTCCTCTCAAGGAAGCTTCCATCCTGACCGACTCTCCAGCCTTCACCGTCAATGTTCCGGAAAGCTTCAGGTCGAGGACCGGTTTCTGGATCTCTTCTCGCACCAGAATATCGGCCAATTTCACCCAGCTGCTCTCTCCTCCTTCATTGACGCTTTGCACCCTGGAAAAGAAAAAAAACCCAAAGTTGTGCTTTAGGCATTCATGGCAGCTTAGCAGCCAGAAGAAAATGCATCTACTTTTCACACTTGTTTGAAACATTTGTTTGAAAACCCTAAGCCGCCAGGGCAAGTTGTTTGACTCACCTGAACGTGTACGTCTGATTTTCGACACACTTGTCCGCCAAAAAGAAAGTGTTGGTCAGGACGCCCGTGTTGAGTTTTTCCCATTCCTGCGCATCTTTGACTTTGCACTCCAGGTTGTAAGAGAGGTTGGGGCTGCCGCCATCATAGTCAGGCCTCCTCCACCTCAGGTAGACGTAGCTCTTGCCAATGTCTGTCACCCTGAAGTTCTCGGGCTCGCCTGGTTTTTCAATGGGGTCGATGGCTAGCACGGGGACCTTGGTCTCCACACAGGGCCCGGGTCCCATCTTGTTTTCGGCACAGACACGGAACAGGTACTGGTGCCCCTCCATGAGCTTGGTCTTGATCTTGCGGTTGGTGCAATGGGAAGAGATCATAGACCACATGCTGATGCTGGGCTCTCGGCACTCCACAATGTAGTTGGTGATTTCAGAGCCACCATTGTCTTTTGGAGCATCCCAGTTGATCATGCAGGAGTCCTTGGTGACGTAGGTGGTATGGAGATTCTGGCAATGGCCGGGACGGTCCAGAACATTGACAGTGATGCAGCAGGAGGCCTCTCCGCCCACATTTGAGGCTTTCAGGGTATATTTACCATGGTCAGCTCTGGTGGCCTCTTTGATCTTCAGTTGAACCACAGGTAGGTTCTGGATCAGAGTTACACGTTTGCTGTTCTCCAGAATAGTCTCTCCCTTGGACCACAGCACTTCAGGCTCCGGACGGGCCTTGATATAGCCGACAATGTTGACGTTGTGTCCGACGCGCACGGTGACGCGCTCACGACACGTGGCGTCCATTTCGATCTCCGGTGGGATCAGAATGTCTTGAGCCGTGACCGACTCTGGAACTTCGCTGGATTCACCGTCACCGATCATATTTGAGGCAAACACTCTGAATCTGTAGGTGGCACCCTGCTCGAGCCCCTTGACTGTATATACGCACAACTTGATGACGTCGTCCACGTTGACTTTCTTCCAGTCTCCGTCGGCCTTCTTCATTTCCACAGTGTAGCCCAGAATGGGACTGCCTCCGTCTTTGGTGGGTTTGGTCCACACCAAGTCGGCCGTTGATTTGCTGTAATCTTTGACTTTGGGGTTTATCGGGGCACTCGGGACTGTGATTTGCCTGCAGGGCTTGCAGAGGTCAGAGATGGGTGAGGGTCCACTATAGCCAGCACTATTCTCTGCAAATACTCTGAATTCGTACTCGTTGCCTACAAACAAGCCCTGGACTCGGTAGCGGAGGTCCTTGCAGGGCGTCCTGTTCACGCGGATCCATTTCCCTCCTTTATGTCTGCGTTCAATGAGGTAACCGGTGATCGGACTGCCACCGTCAGACAAGGGCATGGTCCATCCGACCGTGACGGCATCCTCAGAGATGTCATGTGGCAGCGGCTTACCGGGCGGACTCGGCGGCATGAAAGTATGCTCGGCGATGGTAGGCTTGCTCTCCAAGGGCGCCCCGATGCCCATTTTGTTCTCGGCGCGAATGCGGACCACGTACTCAACGCCCTTTTGCAGGCGCGCAATCCTGAGCTTGGTGGCCAGGCTGCCAGAGCTAACTCCTCCCCAGGTCTCCTTGTTGGAATCTTTCTTCTCCACGATGTAGTTGGTGACGGGGCTGCCGCCGTCATCCTTGGGAGGACGCCACTCGATGGTCATGGCGTCGGGGGACACCTCCAGGATGTTGACGGGTCCGATGGGCGCCGCCGGGACGTCCAAAACGGTGACGTTCAGAGCCGCCGTCTTGGTGCCGGCGAGGTTGGACACGGTGAGCAGGTAGGTGCCCGTGTGGTTTCTGGTGCACTCGTTGATGCTGAGAACGGTGGAGAAGTTGTCGGTGTCGATCTTGATCTTGCCCCCGCTGGTGATCTCCTCTCCTTCGATGGACCATTTGGCAGTCGGGACTGGTGTTCCTCTCATGATGGCGGGCAGCCTGATGGTGGTGCCCGCCTTCACGATGATGCCGTCAGTCAGCTTGACATCCACCTCTAGGATTGGAGGCACTGTTGACAGACGACACGCGGGCAGAGTGAAAACTAGCTCCCTCTTTGAAACTACTTTGCATATTTTGGGCTGATCACTTCTATGCCATGTGTACCCCCCCTTGCTTCCTGTTTCCAAAAGCATTTGAGCTGTCTTGTAATGAAACATGGGTCTGAGGTCTGACATCTTTGACACGTCACACACTCCAGCTCTTTTAAGCTATTACTCCTATGCTGCGTCTACTGTCAGCCTGCGCTGTGGGTCTCCCTCCCTCCTCCCTCCCTCCCTCCCTACCCTCGGGGTCATAATCTCACCCAGCTTCTCCTGGCAGAGGATGGGAAGGGTGGTGTCGGGTCTGCTGAGGCCAATGGCGTTCTCAGCTCTCACTCGGAAGCGATAGGTCTTGCCTTCTTCCAGACCAGTCACGTGGTTCTCCGGGATGCTGACCGTCTGCCACTCGTGCCACTCTTTTGCTCCTTCTTCTTGATACTCCACCAAGAAGCCCGTAATCTCACTCCCGCCATTTCGGTCAGGCCAGCTCCAGGCAAGCCACACCTCCGTCTTGTCCACGTCCACGTGGTGAAGGTCTTTAGGAGGACCGGGAGGGACTGCGGAAAAGACATGTTCAACCTTCAGACTGGCGGAGCTCCAACTCGGTGTGTGCGGTTGTTATTTATGTGCTTATTTGCGTGTTGGAGGAGCAGCCGCCGTTGATGAACGGGGCTCGGCAGTATGCAGAGCGCGGCTACTCACAGAGCGGATTCATGGCTTTGATGGCCTTGGGCGTCTCCACATACTCGCTGCGACCATACTGGTTCTCGGCCGCAACTCGGAAGGTGTAGGCCAGTCCCTCCGTCAGGTGCTTCAGCATCATGCTGCGTTTCTTGGAGGTGGAGCACACGGGAACCCACTGCGTGGAGCCCGTGTCTTTCTTCTCCACCACAAAGTTGGTGATGCGAGCGCCTCCGTTGTCCTCCGGGTCTTTCCAAGACAGGAAAGCTGAGTCGCTCCTGACATCTGAGACGCGAAGGTGCTGAACAGGACCAGGTTTGTCTGAACACAAAATGAGGACAACTCATAAGAACACTCACACAACTTGCTTTTGCCGAGTTTGGTCTTTTGCTTGAAAATGACGGTGAACCTACTTTGACCTTCTCTAAACTTTTGTCCAACACTTGAACATTTCAGAACTTAATTGCATAGCTTGTTGTTGGAAGAGTTGGAGCCGTGAAGTCGAAGTAAGTAGCCATAGCAGAGTAGAACGTTCCAAAGTTGGACGCAAGTTTAGAGGTCATATCAAGTTTGCCTGTCAAGGTTTCGAGCCTAATTTGAGTAGAAATTGGCTCAGAGTGGATTTGTTTGTGGTGAACTCCTACCAAAGACCAAGACGGTGCATGTGACGGTCTTGGAACCGGCAGGGTTTTCGACCGTGAGCGTGTAGTCTCCACAGTCACCGCGGTTGCAGAACCTCATCTCCAGCTTGGTGCCCTCTTGTTTGGTCTCAATGTCAGCCCTGGTGGGCACGTCGGCGTCGTTCTTCTTCCAGACCACGGAGGGGAAAGGGATGCCCTTGATGGCCGCCATGAGAGTGATGTGAGTGCCGACCAGGGCCTTGACCACTCGGGTCATGCCGGCATCCAGAATCAACTCTGGTGCTTCTAAGGTTATGAGCAGCAAACACAAACCTGAGTCGCTGGACCACAGTAGGACATTTCTAGGCCACGTTCGAGTCGCTCACCGAGTCGGTCCATCACTCTGACCGGTTCTTTGATATGAGCGGGTTCGGACTCCCCGGCAGCGTTGACAGCCTTCACTCTGAAGCGGTAGAGCGCGCCATCCTCCAGGCCCACCACCTTGAACTTGGTCCCCTGGCAAGAATCTGGAGTGTGGTTCACCTGGAGGAGGATGGAGCGGTGGGTGGAAATGACAACCTAACAAAGCCACTCTACAAACCATTTAGAAGTAAACAAACCAAACTAAAATGGAGCGGTCAAGAAAAATCCCCAAGTACTCTGATCAGTCCAACATTTTGTCCTGCTCTTCCCGACAGTGTGCGTGCGTACAAAGCGACAAGCAGCTGACCTTCTGCCACTCCTCCTCGCCAGCCTTCTGGAACTCCAGCAGGTAGCCGAAGATCTTGCCTCGGCCGGTGTCGGCGGGCGGCTCCCAGGTCAGAGTCACGGACTCCTTGGTGTGGTCCACGGCCTTGAGATTCTGCGGTGGGCTCGGCTTGACTGCGGAAAAGAGTGGTTGGTGAGTGACGTGTAAGCCAACGTTGACGCCGATATTCTGGCCAGGAGCAGACGGCACCGAGCTCAAATTCAGCGAGGGCTCCGCAACCTGCGTGGCTCTTACGGTGTTCTGTCACTTTTAGAAAATGGGAATTTCATTGCATTACTTTGGTCATTTTTTTATGAGGCACCTTGAAATGTGAAGATTATGGCGCTCTCGTGACACAACCGAACATATTTTGTTGTTGCTGCCCAAAAGCCCAAGCAGATGAACGCAATCTCATTACTTTGCACATTTGAGGTTGCCGACCGAGCCTTTTCCGTGTCTCACCGATGGGATCTTTGGCGAAGACGGGCTTGGAGGGCGGACTGGGGTCACCCACGCCCACCACGTTCTCCGCACGGACTCGGAATTCGTACTCGCAACCCTTGAGCAGGTCCAGGACCATGTACTCCACCATGGGATGGATCTTTTCCGTGTTGCAGCGGACCCATCTGCCGAACAAAAACAATCCAGCTGGTGAGTGGAAACATGAACATTGTTAGCTTTTGGTGAAACAAGGTACTCTGGAGTGCAGCAAATAAGGGCGCCGGAAAATCAAAGCAGTATTTTGGACGATAGGTAAGAGCAGCCTAAAAGTCGCCTCCATTCATCTTGAGTGGCCATGGAGTGGCTTGGTACCTGTTGGCCATGGTCTCCTTCCTCTCCACAATGTATCCGGTGATTGGCTTGCCTCCATCTGCCGGAGGCTCCCAGTGAACCAGGGCGCGGTCCTGGTACACTGCCTTGACGGTGGGCTGCTTGGGCGCGTCGGGCACCCCTGCGGCGCAAACACACAACGCACTTGCATCAATGATTCGATTTGACGATTTTGTAGTAGACACACTTCTTCACTTTGACAAAAGCACCATTTTGCTCGAATGTGACTTTTTTTTTTACTTGGTTTCATCGTCGAGTGTTTCTCGTATTATAATGCCACCCATTTATTGGATGTTGTAGCATTTCAATGGGCGTGACTTTGTTTATTTTCCTCGTCTCCTGTCACCTCACTTAGGGCATGACTTTCCCCCGGCCCAAAGGCGGACATCACTTACGGAACACATCTCTGGCCTTGACCTCGGAGGACAGAAGTGGGTCGCTGATGCCATAGATGTTCTGGGCCATGATTCGGACGATGTACTCGCGACCCTCAATCAGTTTTGGCACCTGAATCGGCAAAAGGGTACAATTACACGAGGCGCTGAGCGCAAGCTCAGCCAGGTTAGGTCAAGGTGCTGACCCTGCAGGCGGTCCTCGTGCAGGACGCGCTGACGGGCATCCACAAGTCTCGGTTGGTGTCTCGCTTCTCGATGACATAGTTGGAGATGGCGCAGCCACCGTCGTCCAGAGGAGGTTTCCAGGAAATGAGCATGTGGTCTCTGTAGACCTCCTCAAAGATCACTGGGCCCTCGGGAGGCTGAGGTCGGTCTGGCAGGAGAGAGGAAGCGTTCAGAAGTTAAAATTCTATTATTTTCGGAAAAAAATCCCAAATCTTTGGGCTGGCAACATAGGAGATGGAGGATGAGCGTAGCACAGTGTGAGCAGGACTCTTTCAGCGCTTGCCCGGTGTTCCACTCACCGACGACGGTGACGGCGCAGATTCCACTGCGCCTGCCGGCCGCGTTGTCCACGTTAACGCAGTAGCATCCGCTGTGGTCTCTCCTGGCCTTGCCAATGTCCAGACTGAGTTGCGTGTCGCCGCAGCGGACGGCTAGGTCCGCATCAGGCTTCAGCTCCTCCTCGTTCTTGGTCCAGGTGACGCTGGGCCTCGGCTTGCCGCCGTAGCGTCCCGACAGCATGCAGCTGTCTCCCGCCTTCACCGTCATCTTGTCTCGGAAGTCCAGGTCCAGACTGGGAGGTTCTGGTGGACGGAACAGCAGAAAAAGTCGACTCGAGGCCGCTGGCCATTTGTGTGCCCCGCGCTTCCCTGAAATGTTCTCCTTGAAAAAAGCAGCCTTGCGCATTGCATGGCAGCTACCCCAGTCAGGTGGATGTCAGGGCCGTAGTACTCACCCAGCTCATCCTTGCACTGAACGGGTTTGGTGGCAAAGGAAAATTTGCCTTGTCCCACTACGTTGACGGCAGCCACTCTGAATTCGTGGCTGGAGCCCTCCTTGAGTCCGCTCAGGGTGAACTTTCTGTCCATCAGCTTCTCGTCACCTCCCACGCGGACAAAGTTGTCTCGGCCGATCATGCGACACTCAAGGACGTAGCTGGTCACTTGGGCGCCCCCGTCGTACTTGGGCGGCTTCCAGGCTACCGAGATGGAGTCCTTGGTGACGGCCGTGACGATCAGGTCCTCCGGACGCTCGGGTACGGCTATGGGAAGGAGACAAGAGTTGTCCTTTGCAGTTTGCCAAACCCTCACGACAGCCACAGCATCATTGACCATGATGTCACGCGCACTTCTGGATGGCACAAGATGGCGTTTTCATCCACGCAAACAAACAAATCTTACAGATGGGGTCTTTGATGAGCACGACTTTGTCCGTCTCCACAAAGGGGCCCATGCCGATGATGTTCTCGGCGGCGATCCTGAAGAAATAGCCTTTCCCGTTCAGGAGTCCCTGCACCACGGCGTTGTTCCTGGTCACCGTGTAAGTGACCGAAGTCCAGCCCATGCGGTCCGACTCCCGCTTTTCGATGATGTAGTTGGTGATGGCCGAGCCGCCGTCGTCTTCGGGAGTATACCAGCTCAGTTTGCACGAGTCGTTGGTCAGGTTCTCACCGGCGAAGGGGAGGCCGACTGGTCCGGGAACATCTGGAGGCCAGAGATGCAAACTCATGAAAACTAGGTGTGGACACTCCAAAACCCACGGATAAAAGACACGGATGGTTGGCAAGCCATGTATACTGGGGCTGCAGATGATCGGCAACTCGTGGTCACGTGCAGCGGACGATCGTTAAAAATGTCACACGTAAGAAATCAGAACAGTCGGTGAGTCATGAACACGAGTTGTGGATGCTCTGAAACTCACGAGAAGAAGTTGGGAGTTCCAACGAGTAGCGATAGGAATATAAGTAAGGAATATCAGTGACTCCTAAAAACGAGTTGTGGACAGCCAAACTGGAGAAAATCTTGACAAGGACTCTCAGGAGACCGGGTCATGGCAGTAGACTTCGAACTCACCCAGGACCTCTACGATGACCGCCTTCTTCCTCTCGCCACCTTCGTTCTTTGCGCAGAGCGTGTAGATGCCCTGGTGCTGGCGTTTGCAGTTCTTGATGACCAGCGAATTGGAGATGCCCGTGGTTTCCACCGCGGCCTCCTTGGGCACCTCGCCGTCATCTCGGCACCAGCTGATGTGCGGCGCCGGTTTGCCGGACACGTAGGCGATGATGCGGATGGTCCCGCCGGCGTGGACCACGATCTTCTCCTTGACGGAGGCGTCCAGGTCCATCTCGGGCGCAACTGAAGGAAGAGCGGACGCTTGGTGAGAAACACCTCACTGAGGTTTCCAGTTAGCTAGCTAGCAGCTCTCTTGGAATCACAGCAAATAGACTGATGCTGGTAGCTCGACTTAAGCGTTTCATTTGGTCATAACTTAACTTACTTCGGTGCGTTTCCCTGAATTGACGGGTGATCAAAAACAAAAACGTGTGAGTACACGCCACGCCACGCCACTAACATGCGCATTTGTGTAATTAGTGTTGAATGCGTGCCTTTAATGGGCGTGGCCTAGTGAGCGGCCTCAGGATTTGTCCTCGTGTGAGGGCCTGGGCGTGAGTTGCGGCCTACAGCAGCTCGCTGCGAGGGTTTTGGCTATGACTGGCAGCTGCATTCAATGCGTGTCAGAAAGTGCAATTACTCCACTTCTAGTGGTGACGTCTCTAAAGCGCGCTCCTGATTTGAAATTGAGCAAAAACAAGGCCAAAAAAAAAAAAAAAAATCAACCCAGCAATGGGTGGTAATTTGTCCAACTTTTGAACCGGAGCCTATGTAAGTCAAAGTAGCGTTGTTCTTACTTGTCCTGTCTCTTGCTTCGATCAGCTCTGAAACGTTTCCCGGTTCACCGACCCCGGCGGCGTTGACGGCTCGGACTCTGAAGCGGTACAAACCACCTTCTTTGAGACCGGCCACCACAAACTTGGTTCCTCTGATCTCTGAGTCCTTGGCCTGAAGAGAGGGCAACGTGGGAATGAAGGACACGTTAACCAGTTGGGGAAAGTCAACTTTCCTGGGACTACAGCGTGTGGTGTGAGTGACACGGTTTACCTTCTCCCAGCTCTCCGGTTCCTTGTCATCGTCGGCGCTGCTCAGTAGAAGCAACTTCCTCTGAGCCTTCTTCTCCTCCTCTTCCTTGCTCACCTCCTTGAATTCCACAATGTAGCCGGTAACCTTGGAGCCTCCGTCCACCAGGGGGGGAAGCCATTCCAGCTCCACCGTTGACCTGGTCCAGTCCATCACCTTCGGAGTGGGCGGGCCAGGGGGCTCTGCGCATTGCACAAACAGTTGGCTTAAGTCATTTTGAATGAAAACTAGTTGCGGGCATTCGGGAACTCATGAAAACTAGTCACAGAATTATGGCTGTCCCAGATGACTCACTGATGGGGTCCCTACAGAGAACGGGGTCTGAGGGTAGGCTGGGTAGTCCGCAACCGGCGGCGTTGGCGGCGCTGACTCGGAACTGGTACATGGCACCATCCATCAGGCCGGTGACGTCCCAGTTGTTTCCCAGGGGCAGCGCCCGGATGGGCTGCCGGTTGACGCGAGCCCAGCGCTTGCTGGTGGTCTCCTTTTTCTCGATGAAGTAGCCGGTGACCGGCGAGCCACCGTCGTATTTGGGCTCCTCCCAGTTCACCGTCATGGACTCCAGACACACGTTGGTCACGGTGGGCTTCTCACATTGGCCGGGAACAGCTATGCCGGAACAGAATTGCGGCGGGCGTGAGCATACTGGGCTTTCCATGAAACATTTGAAGCCTGGGCTTTGGAACCCAGGGAGAGTGCTTTGCGTGTGGCACTCACTGAAGAGGTTCCTGGCTTTTTCAGGCTCGCTGAGTAGCGGAGGCCCGACTCCAAACTTGTTCTGCGCCATGATTCTGAACTCGTACTCGTGGTTCTCCGTGAGCCGGGTCACCAGGTAGGCGCAGTCCTTGGGGTCATTGGACACGTGCACCCAAGACTTGCGGTTGTCCTCGCGCTTCTCCACCACGTAGTTGGTGATTTTGGAGCCGCCGTCGTCCAGGGGCGGCTTCCAGGCCAGGCCGATCCTCTCCGCAAACACCTCGGTGAACTTCACCGGTCCGACGGGTGGGCCGGGAGGTGCTGTGGAGGTCACGCCAAGTCTTGTTGAGAGAGCTGGGATTTGATGGTGCTGCTAAATGTTATTAGTGAACCTTGTGGGATTTGTTGGTGACATCATATTTGGAGCAGCCGATTGTGAAAGTGATGTCAAGACTAGAGTGGTCAATATTTTCAAGTTGGAATAAGTTGATTTTTTCCCCCCACTTTACTGAATGGTAAAGCCCAAAAGTGTTGCTTTCCACTGCACTGAATTTTGAGCCTTACTACCAGGAAGCCAAATGTAGGTAAATTCACACTCACCATAGACCAAGAGTTTGACGTCCTTGGTGACAGTGCCCAGGGCGTTGCTGGCAGTCAGGCTGTAGAGGGCGCTGTCGTCGCGGGTGGCCCTCTGCAGCAGCAGCGTGCACTTGTCGTGCGTCACCAGCTTGGCCACGCGCTGGTCGTAGCGCACGGCAGCCTTCTGCTCGGGCGTCGCCAGGCTGGCTTTTTGCCACGAGAGGCTGGGGAAAGGACAACCGCTGACCTTGGCCGGCAGGCTGACATCGCAGCCCTCCTCACCCTCCAGCACCTCCCGCAGCTCGATGGCGGGCGGGCCTGAAACGGGGTCAAACGCGCGTCAAATACGTCACGACCAGCTCAGGCAGCATAGCGGGCAGAGTCTGAGATGCATGCCGCCATTGCTCCTGCATGTAACCACCACAGCCGTTACCTCATGTTGCTGTGCTCTAGGTGTGAAAAAACGTTCATTTGGGATGAACACGTGGGCCTACTGCGCGACTGTATTTTAATGTCGGCCGTCGGTTGGTACTCAGAGCGCAACGTTTGACAACAGTCAGCGCTCACGCAATAGTGCGAATGCTGACAGTTCCTTCTCGGACTGGCCAGCCAACAGCGGGATAAAGTAGCTCTTGGTTTGTCTCCAAACATTAAGTTGAGGCTTGTTCAACTCACAGGTCTGATCCTTGATGAAGAGCGGTCCAGCGGTGGCTGAGGGTCGACTGGGTCCGGCCGCGTTCACGGCTTTCACTCGGAACTCGTACTCTCCGCCCTGAAGAAAAAACAACAACTCGATCAGCGGACTGATTGCTGTAGGGAAGGAAGGAAGGAAGGAAGGAAGGAAGGAAGGAAGGAAGGAAGGAAGGAAGGAAGGAAGGAAGGAAGGAAGGAAGGAAGGAAGGAAGGAAGGAAGGAAGGAAGGAAGGAAGGAAGGAAGGAAGGAAGGAAGGAAGGAAGGAGCTTCGGGGACTAACCTCGTTCAGGTCCTCCACCACAAAGCTGAGCTCCTCCACGTCTCGCTTGTTGCACTGCTTCCAGGTTTCCTTCTCCTTGCCGCTGGTGTCCCAGCTCAAGCGCTCCACCACGTAATGTTTGACAGGAGAGCCTCCGTCGTTCTTGGGAGGCTCCCAGCTCAGGGTCACCGTGTTCTTGGTCACCAAGTTGACTTTCAGCTTGGTAGGTGGGTCTGGCGGGTCTGCGGGTGTGGACACACAGCGAGCTTCAACGCCCATTTTAGAGACACCCGAGTGTATGTTAAAAATCACTCTGCTAATAAGGAGGATTCTGACGGTGCGTGTAAACTCTCAGGGTAACATTTGCATGGAAAAAAGTCAGTGTGCACTCACAGATGGGGTCGTTGGCTCGGACAGGATCAGTGGTGACGGTGAACGGCCCAAAGCCCAGCCGGTTCTCGGCTCGCACTCTGAACAGGTAGTCCTGTCCTTCCAAGAGGCCCGGGACCACAAAGGCTTGACTGGCGCAGGCCGCGTTCACCTGAGCAACAATCACAGGCACCGTCGTCACTTCCTCATCTTGGCAAACTTTGTCTGTCTGTCCGTCCGTCCGTCCGTCCGTCCGTCCATCCTTCACTGGCTCTACCTTCGTCCAGGCCTTGTCAGTGACGCATTTCTTCTCAATGTAGTAGCTTTTGATTCTCTCTCCACCGTCATTGTCAGGCAGCTTCCAGATCAGCCTCATGGTTGAACGGGTGATGTCGGTCACCTTCAGATCTTTCGGAGGTCCCGGAACATCTGAAACAATGAAGGAAATCGTTAGCCATACAAACACACGCACAACTAAAAACAAAGCAAGCGCCTCGCATCCAGTCGAGTTCACGACCCACCGAGGACGTTGACTCTGACGTTGACGTGTTTCTGTCCAGACTTGTTCTTGGCCGTGATGGTGTAGCGTCCAGAGTGGGTCCTCAAACTAACGGGGATGCTCACGACGGACGTGGTGTCTGTGGACTCGACCTGAGGAGACGCAAGAGCGCGTTGAGCTCAGGAGTGGAGCATTTTCTCACGTCTGCTTGGAATGGCCAAAAGAAGTCACCTCCGAGTCCACGGGAAGAGTGTGCAACTTGTTCTTCTTGTGAGACTTGGCTTTGCCGTCAAAGTCCCACGTTACCCTGGGCACAGGACGACCTTTGATGGTGGCTGGGATCTTGATGGGATCTCCGGCACGGATGTAGAGCAGATCATCCACCAAGATGTCAATGGTGATGGAGGGCGGGACTGAAATAGCGGCGGATGAGGAACATCAGTGACAAGCACCTCATTTCCACGTGCTCTTGCCAGGTGCCAACACTTACGCTGAACGTCTTCAATCAAGACCTCGCCGGTGCGGGGGCTGGGGTCCGATTCGCCGATGTCGTTGACTGCAATGATTCTGAAGCGGTAGCGCTTGAGCTCACGCAGGTTGGGCACGGTGAACTCGGTGGTGGGGTGCGGCTCTTCGTTCACCCTCACCCAATCCGATTTGCCCTCGTCCTGGATCTGGACGATGTAGCCCTTGATGGGGCTTCCGCCATCCTTCTCCGGCGGCTTCCAGGTCAGAGTGACATTGTGCTTGGTCTTGTCGGCCACCACGGGAGCATTGGGCATGCTGGGAGGAGCTGAGGGAGGGCAGAACGGATCCATTGGGCTCAAAATAAATCACGGCGCAAACAGTACAGATATGCAAGACGGAAATGAAACGCAACTGGACTTTGCTCATGAAGACCTTCGATACAAAAGTCACATCCCTTTGAGGGAAAATTCTGGTCAGGACAGACACCCGGTTTGAACGGCAATCTGTGCGAAATTTGTCGCAACAGAGGAGGAGGTTTGACACCATCACAAGCATGCAACATATTTTCACCGCCACGGTGAGACCAGACCAAAAATGGGGAACTCCCCACCAAAAATTGCCAACTGACTTTTGAAGTCAAGGTCAAACACCTTTCAACAACTAAGAAGGCTTTGTCATGCTGTTCGGTTGCAGTAAGAACATGGAGTACAAAACCTAAGCCTTTCGAATGAAAGATGAAACTTCTCCAGCGACAAAGCAACTGAGGGACGACGGGATGAGTACGAATTTACGCAAAGTGCTGTATTGTTCAGCTGACTCACTCAGAGGGTCGACGGCAAAGGCCGGGTCGGATGGTGCGCTGAAAGGTCCCGTTCCGGCTGAATTGAAGGCGGCGACTCGGAATTCGTACTCACTTCCTTCAAACAAGCGAGTCACCTGGCAGACACAGAAAGTTATCGGACACTCTTCCAGTCAAGATGTATTCGACAAAATCCAAGGCAGATGCAGAAAGTTATCAGACACTTTTCCAGTCAAGATGTATTCGGCAAAATCCAAAGCCCCACCTGGTACTCCCAGCCTTTCATGCCCCTCTTGGTGATCGGCATCTTGTTGACTCTGGCCCAGTAGGCGGAGCCTCTTTCTTTCTTCTCCAGCCAGTAGCCGATGATCATAGAGCCGCCGTTGTCCCTTGGTGGCTCCCAGGTCAGGGTCATGGAGTTCTTGGTATACTCAGTGATGGCCGGTTTCTCCGGGGGGCCGGGGAGCCCGAAGGGGTCTGTGATTTGAACTTCCTCTGTTGCGCAAGGGTCAGACTTGCCGTAACGGTTCTCGGCTCTGACGCGGAACAGGTAGGATTTGTTGGTATCCAAGTTCCACACCTGCAGTAGAGGGAGGAGAAGACCACTTCCTCATGACCGTGACCAGAGTACAAGCATGTGTGACGACAGACCAGGAGCCAGGAGTAAGCTGAGAGCCAACGGGACCTACCCGAAACTTCTTGTCTACGATGCTGTTGGTGAGCTCCACCCATTGAGGTTCCGCTTCCTGTCCCTCTTCCTCCCCTTCGTCTGTGATCACTTCTTTCTTCTCAACAATGTAGTTGGTCAGCTCACTGCCACCATCATCCAGAGGCGCGTCCCACTGCAGCTGGCAGGATTCCGCCTTGATATTGGACACTGCCACGTTTCTGGGAGGAAGCGGGCGGTCTGGGCAAAGAGAGGAGGTTGGTTTAGTTGTTGTTTGTTGGTATTTTTGTTTGTTTGTTTTTGTCTCGTTCGATCTTCATGTGGAGCGTATATCTGGAAATAACATCAACATCTCAAACCAATTAGAACATTAGCATATGTCTGCGGTCGAGTCTGCTCTCTCGGGGGCTTCGACTGCAGTCCGATTGTTCACCATATGACAACGTGTCCATTTGGGCTCTTCTTTGACGGATCAATTTTCCCAGGCTTAAAAATGTCTCCAATACTTCCGATTCAATGATCACGCCCCCAAGAGCAGTCGACGTGGGTTTTCTTCACTCGACTGAGGTATTTTCTGACACGAGGGGGACGTTGTGTCTTGAGGGTAGCTCACCTAGCACCATGACAGAAGTGGTGTGCTTGGCTGAGCCCATGTTGTTGGAGGCCGATATGGTGTAGCTGCCGCGATCCTTCCGGTCGGCCGCGGGGATGGACAGAGTGGACTTGCAGTTCATCCTGCCCGTCACCGTCGTCTCCATCAGCAGATTTTCCGTGGGCTTCTGCAGCACCACGTCATCTTTGGACCACTCCACTTTGGGGATGGGGAGGCCCAGGATGTCGGCGGGGATCTCCACGGGCTCGCCCTTTTTCACCGTGATGCTGTCAGCCTTGAATATCTTCAGCATGTGGATCTCTGGGGCCACTGGGGGAGATGAGACAACAACATGGGTCTGGTTTGAAAGGGTAAGGCTTTGCTTGATGGACGTTAGGGCTCAACAAGGAAAAACAAATGAGTTCAGGAAACAGATTCGCTTGTGCATTATCATCTGATTCTTGACTTTTCTTCATGTTCATGCCTTATCGAGGTATTTTTATTGATTTTTTTTTTTAGAACAAAAACGGATAGAAAACCCTTTAGGTTCGCTGGCCTTGATTAATGTTTCAACACTTGGACATCTTCAAAAAGGTTGCCCAGGCCTGGCCTGCAGCTTCGCGTTCCACAGAATTGGCGTACCTTCATCGTCTTGGATGACCACGGACAGCGCAAGGGACGGGTCGCTTTGCCCAATCAGATTTGCGCACTTGATCCTGAACTCGTACATCCAGGCCTCGTCCAGGCCCTCCACCGTCATGCTCAAGTCAGGGCAGAGCTCTGTGTTGCAAGGCTCAAAGGCCTGCTTGTCTTGACGCTTCTTCTCCACCAAGTAGCCAATGACAGGGCTGCCGCCGTCATTGCGAGGCGGCTTCCATGCTAGCGTGATGGAGTTCTTGGTGCGCTCCGTGTAGTGGAACTTCTCGGGGGGCGACGGCGGTCCTGCGGAACCCGTGACAAGAGAAAGCGTTTCACATCGGAGTCGTCGGCATGGTGCACCGTCGGTACGGAGGCCTCTCGGGACTCGCCTTGTGGGTCCACAGCTGTGATGGGTCCGATCTCGACGGGCGGGCCCATGCCGTACTTGTTCTTGGCAAAGACACGGAAAAAGTACTCTTGTCGCTCCATGATGCCCACACACTCGCATTTGGAAGAGACGGTTTCAACGGGTTGCCTCCACGTGTGCATTTTGGCATCTCTGCGCTCCACCAGGAAGCCGGTCAGGTCACTGCCGCCATCGTCCACCGGGTCATCCCAGTTCAGGAAGATCATCGTTCTAGTCACAACCACTGGCTTCAGGTCAGTGACTGGTCCGGGAACATCTGCAAAGAAAGGGGGATTGGCGTCGGTCCTCGTTTTGGAACCATCACCGCTTTCCATGTGTCCATCCACCTACCCATGACCTCCACCCGGGTGAAGGCTGACCTGGTGCCACTGGGGTTACATGCAGAGATCAAGTATTTGCCGCAGTCCTTCCTCTGCACGCTTTTAATGAGCACAATGCTGTTGTTGCCCTCGGTGAGGATTTCTACGTGGTCTTTGTCGGGTTTCTTATCGTCCACGGTCCAAGTGATGGTTGGGTAGGGTTTACCGGTGACAAGCGCCGGAACATGAAGTGTTTCGCCAGCTCGGATGACCACGCCATTCTTGACTAAAATGTCCAGCTCCACCGCAGGCATTTCTGCAAAAGGGAGACAGCCGCCAAGAGTAAGAATGAGCTGCTGCTGGAACGCACTGCTGCATTTGACATTGATCGTTTGGACATTTTCACGTCATCGCCTTCCGGTCGCTGACCTGCAGGATTCCTGACAAACACTGACTCGGTGAAACCCGGGGTTCCCTCTCCCGCAGCATTGCAGGCAATGACTCTGACCAGGTACTTGGCTCCCTCACGGACTCCATATACCGTAAATGCCCGAGTCTTCCATGGACGTTCTGTAGACCTGGACCAGTCTTTGGTCCCGGCCATAGTCTAGGGAACACCGCAGAAAAATAGGGAGGGATTTATGTTCATGCAACGTCAAATGAAGTCATGTCAAATGTATTTATTTATATAGGCCGTAATCACAAAACACAATAAAAACATCTCAAAGGGCTTCGCGTGGCCAGAATTGATGATTGGGGGCGCCCATTAAGCACCTTGTCCACGTGGTATCCCAGGATCTCGCCTCCTCCATTGTCGGCAGGTGCGTCCCACTCAACGTCAATGGAGTGGTCGGTGGTTGCCACCACTCGGGGGATAGGTGGTCCGGGAGGTACTGTAAAACAAAGACTCAAAATGGAGACCGGTACTCCGAATGGAAGGCATTTTACCATCTGGAAAATGCACGTACGTATTGGGGCTTGTGCCGTTTTAGGATCTGAAGGAACGCTGAACTTTCCGGGGCCCGCCTGATTTTCGGCCGCCACTCTGAAGATGTACGTTAAGCCCTCGACGAGTCCCTCCACATTCTGCTCGGTTGAAGGGACCATGTTTCTGGAGAACGCACAAATGAAATGAAGTCAGAACAGGAAAGTAAGACGAGCATGGTTCTTTTTGAAAAGCCTCCACCTGTTGACCCGAGCCCAGTGGGAACTGTTGATCTCACGACGCTCCACCCAGTACCCCAGGATAGGGCTGCCGTTGTCGTTTGGCTCCTTCCAGGTGACCAGCATGCTGTGGGCTGTGATGTCATCGATCTCCGGCTTCTCGGGGGCCTCAGGAGGTTCTGGGAATGAAGGGCAGCCAGATGACACGATTCATCAAGTTACTCACGCAAACCGGAGCAAGTCTTGAAAAAGCTTCTACACACCGAAGGGGTTCTTGGCAACGAGAGGTTTGGAGATGCAGGGGGGACCAGCACCATACTTGTTCTCAGCGACAACTCTGAAGATGTACTCCTTCTTTTCGATGAGTTTGGGCACCAGATAACGACACCCTCTAAGTGTGGAGGTGACACAGCTGTATCCGAGCTCTATCTTGGAGTTATCCTTCTTCTCCAGCGTGTAGTTGAGGATCTCGCTGCCTCCGTCATCTTTAGGGGGATCCCACTTGCAGATCACAGAGTTCTTCCTCACCTCCTCAAAGCAGAAGTTGATCGGAGGTCCAGGAGTGTCTGAAAACCGTGACAAAATTTTATACGCTGAAGCTCTACCATCCTCCAGTAAACCATCAGAGGAGCAAGAACTATTGGGGCTGGAGACAGACAACAAGAGAAGAACCCGAGCTCTCACCAAGGACATTGACATCGCAGGTGGCTGACGCGACGCCATGGTCGTTCTCCACCTTCACCATGTAGACGCCGTGGTCGACGCGCAGTGAGTCCTTGATAACTGCTGTGGACTCGCCCCTCCTGCTGTTGTTGATGCTCAGCCGCTCGCCAATAGTCGGGTAGTCTGTCTCCTCTGCCTCCTGCTCTGCGACCTCCTCCTTCTTCTCCTCTGCATCCTTGACTTCTCCCACTTCCTGCTCTTTCTTTTCTCCTTCCTGCTCCTCCTTCCTCTCCACCTTTTTCTTCAGCGGTCTCTCCGGCCTCCTGCGGGGTGCCTCGGGCCGGATCACCTGGTTGTTCCAGTACCAGGTAATCTCAGGGTACGGTGAGCCGGAGATATTGGCCTCCAGGCGGATCTCACTGCCTCGTTTCACGTTTAGGCCAGATTGAAGGCTGCCACTAAGGAAAACCTTCGGAGCATCTGGTGGCAAACGCAGACAGGCAAATCAGAGCTATAAGGCCACGAGACGGTCCGAGTCCGAAGCATGGAAAATGTTCTCACCGACTGCATCCAAGGCTTTGACAAACAGGGTGCTGCGGGACGGATCGCTGACACCAGCGGAATTTTCTGCTCGCACTCTGAAGGCGTAGCTCTTGGCCTCCTTTAGCCCTCTGACGGTGTAGGACAGCACCGGAACCAGGAAATCGTTGCACCTCTCCCACTTGTCCTCACCCTTCAGCTGCCGCTCCAGGATGTAACCCATGATCTTGGCACCTCCGTCATACATGGGAGGCTTCCAGGTCAGTGTGATGGTGCCCGAAGTGGGATTGTGGGTCTCCACATCCACCGGTGGGTCAGGAGGATCTGATGCAAGGTGAGACGCAGGTTGGTTCCAATGAGACACAGCAGCAGCAGCAGCAGCAGCAGCAGCAGCGGCAGCAGCGGCAGCAGCAGCAGGCCATGATTGGGCCAAACAGTTGTTTCTTACGTTTCTGGTCCTCAGCAATGACAGGGTTGCGAAGCTCCATGAACTCCCCACCTCCAATCTTGTTTACCGCCTGGACTCTGAAGTAGTACTCGCCGTTGGGAATGAGGTCTTTGGCGTTCCAGCTCAATTTGTTCTCTCCAGACATTATATTGACATACGTCCTCCTGCCGGCCTCACGCCGCTGCAGCAGAATCAAACACGAACGGTCAACCCTTTCTGGAAGCTTTTGGAGCTAGAAATCCACGTGTGACGCTCAGGCAGCCCAAAAGATGAAAACCAAAAGGGCTGGACCAGACGCTGGCTTACTGACCTGCAGAACGTAATGAATAATCGGGGTGCCTCCATCATAGTCGGGAGGATCCCAGGAGACCTTGCAGGAGCTCTTGGTGATCTCAGAGGCCACAATTTCCTTGCACGGGCCTGGAAGACCTAGAGGTGCAGTTTGAAGTCTGGTAAGACACCGGTGACTAACAGCTCGTGCTGCTGGTGGGCCGCTTAGTTACCGATGACTTTGACGTTGATGGCAGCGCTGGCGGCTCCGAGTTTATTCTCCAGAGTCACTTTGTACTGGCCTGCATCAGAGTGAAGACTACTGTCCACCTCCAGGTGACAGCAAGTATACTCTTTCCTGGTGTGAACAAAGCCTTCTCGTCAGCCCCTAGCCACTCGAACGCGACAGAAAGGAGCACCCACCTGAAGCCCAGACGGTCGCTGGCCTTCAACTCCTTGCCGTCTTTGTGCCAGGTGACCTTGGGCGAGGGAACTGCCCTGAAGGGAACCGGGATGTGCAGCTTCTCTGTCTCTACCACAATCAAATCCAGCGTCTGGAATTCTAGCGTGGGGTTGCCTGTAAACGCAGACAAGCGCAAGCATGAAAAACGAAAGACAACAAAGCGACAGCAGTCGTTCGGAGCCAAGCACCCCCGCTATCATTCTTACAGTCGGAATCTTTGGCTACGACGTTCTCAGAGATATCAGAAGGCTCGCTGACTCCGACAGAGTTGATAGCTCTCACTCTCAAGACGTACTCCTTCTCAGGGACGACACCTTCCGCCACGGTGAACTTGAGTTCCTTGACGGGACGAGAGTTGGCCCTCATCCATTTCTCCGTCCCGGCTTCGCACATCTCGATGTGGTAGCCGGTGACGGGGGAGCCGCCGTCTCTCTGCGGAGGCTTCCAGCCGATGGACAGGAAGTTCCGGCCGGCAGCCGTCACATGGAGCTCGACGGGAGGTGATGGGACGCCTGCAAAAGGCAAGCCGTTTTTTTACTTCACATCTACAGGAAGCCGACACCTCTCGCTCGGGTTCTCGGTTGGCGGTTTGACTTCCGTCAACTTGCCTGTCGGGTCTTCGATGGTCAGGATCTCAGTAGGTTCGCTCGGATGTCCGACTCCCGCCTCGTTCTCGGCGCGGACTTGGAACTGAACTTCTGTTCCTTCGATCACGTCTGTCACTCTATATTTGCAGTCCGGCCCGGAAGTCTTTCCGCACTTGACCCAGCGAGTTCCGAGCTTCTCCTTCTTTTCGATAGAATACCTGCAAGGTTCGTGGCATAACAGTAAGGCCTCAGTGGAAAGGCACTGCAACTGACAATAAGTACACTGACAGTAAGACTGGAATGATTTCAAACATGAAGGAGGTTGTGCGTGGCGTCGCGTGTCCTACCTGAGGATAGGTCTGCCACCATCATTCTTGGGCGCCTCCCACTGCAGGTCGACATATCTTTTGGTCACGGCGTCCACTGCGAGGGCGTACGGTGGCCCGGGAGTGGCTGGAAAAGGGAAAAGGTTTTGTAAACTTTCCTCCACGGCCAACAAGGCCAGAGAGGATTCGATTGTCTGACAGCAAAACAATTGGCTGCCAACTTACTGAAAGTATCCTTGGCCAGCACCGAGTCCTCCATCTCGCAGAAGGGCCCGACGCCAACTGCGTTCTCAGCCGCCACGCGGAACACGTAGAGCGAGCCTTCGTTAAGCGGCGCCACCGTGTACTTGAGCTCCTTGACGGTGGTGTCCACGGCCTGCCAGCCTTTACGCCGGACATCCCGTTTCTCCACCACATAGTTGGTGATGGGGGAGCCTCCATCGCGCTCTGGAACGGTCCACTTCAACTCAGCGCTCTTCCTGCTAATGCCGGTGACCTCCAGCCAGCGAGGAGCCGAAGGGGGGTCTGTGGAGAGAGTGACATTGTGAGGACGTCGCGTGACGTGAGCCACTCAGGTCAGGTCATCTGACTGAAGTCAGTCATTTTGATCAGACAACTACCTACGACATCTGACTTCAACTGTCAGACGAATGACGTAAAAAAAAGCTTGCAGCTTCATTTCTGTTTCAAAAAATGCTTTTTACACTTGACTTGGATTCGAGAGCACAAAGTCGTTGGTGGGATTTCATGTGACCCGGCTAATTTGTGTCTCTTACTGAGCCTCTCCTTGCAGAGGACCGGGTCGCTGGGCTCGCTGGGCTCGCTCTCCCCGGCCACGTTGACGGCTCGCACCCTGAAGGAGTACTCCTGCTTCTCCATCAGGCCCTTCAGGAAGTACTCGGTCATGCCGACGTCCTCCGCCACACGGATCCAATCGGTGGTTCCGCTCTTGAGCATCTCGATGACGTAGCCGTCAATCTTGGCTCCTCCGTCGTGCTCCGGTTTGGTCCACATCAGGAAGCAGGAGGACTTGGCCACGTCCTTCACCGTCGGTTTGCCAGGAGGCCACGGAGGATCTGGAAAAGCCGTCGGCAGTTTAGGTATTTGAACAAATCCCTTCGAGTAACAAGAAAGCGACGAGTCCAAAGCGTCGTACCAATCGGATCTTTCACAAGGATCGGCTCGGTTTCCTTGCTCGGTTTTCCGGTTCCGGCCAGGTTTTCAGCCAGGACTCTGAACTTGTACTTCTTCCTTGTGGGAAGACCTTTGACCCTGCAGACAACCAAGCTCATGCTTTAGACCAGCACTTCCTAAACCTTCTACACAAAGTAACACCTGAAAAGGCTCTCCAAGTCCCAAACAGGAGTAGACCGAGTCTCGCAGGCAGACAAAAAAAAAGTGAGACACTTGAACCTGATGTCAAGCCCCTCTTCCACTGAGCGGTCACCAGTCCAAACCAACCTGTAGTTTGTGTCCTTGATGGGCAGCTTGTTGCATCGGATCCACCTGTCGTGGTCGGGCTCGTATCGCTCCACCCAGTAACCGGTGATCGGGCTTCCTCCGTCCTCGTCGGGCTCGTACCAGCTGAGAGTCAGCGAGTCCTTGGCGATGTCCGAAGGCTCCAACTTGTAAGGGGGGCCCGGGGTGTCTGGGGAGAAAAAAAAAAAAAAAGCTTGGTCAACAAGGGCTCTGCACATGATCACTCTCCTTGGCTCAATCAACATTTCTAGAGACAAATGATGCAACTCAAATGTCAAACAAAAAGACAAATGCACCAATATTAATGTTTCAAAACAGTTTCCCCCCAAAGGTTTACAATACTTGACGTTATCTACATAAATGCGCAAATGTACGTAAATATATCCATTTTTTAAGAGCACAACGCAACTGAAGTACTATAATTCATCCCCAAAATTGAACCTACCGAAGGGGTATCTGGCAATAATGGACGGGTGTTCGGCTGGTGGGCCCACACCAAACTGGTTCTCGGCAAAAACCCTGAAGATGTACTCTTTGAACTTGACCAGGTCCACCGCCCTGTAGGTGGTTTGTTTGACGGTGGACGAGAGCCGGTGCCAAATCTCGCTGTCAGCGGCGCGGCGCTCAATGATGTAGTTGGTGACTCTGGAGCCGCCGTCGTCACGCGGTGGGTTCCAGGCCAGGAAGCAGGAATCGTTGGTAATTTCCGAAATGTCGAAGGCTGCAGGGGGTCCCGGTTTGTCTGAGGTGGGAGAAACACGACTGACTGAATTTGGGTCCAAAGCACATCTTACGGCTGCATCCAGACTTCCACGCTACCGAGAATATTGACGTCGACGGTGGCGGTGGCTCTGCCGCAGCTGTTGGTGGCCTCAATGATGTAGGTTGAGCTGTCATCCCGCTTGGTCTTGGACACGGTGACTGTGGAGTGTCCCGGCTTGGCGTCGATATGGACTCTGTCATCTGCTTTGAGGACCAGGTCAGCCTTGGTCCACTTGACCCGGGGCTCGGGTTTGCCCGTCACCAGGGCGGGGAGTTCAATTTTGCTGCCGGCTTTGGCGGTCAGACCGGCAAGCAGCTTGGCGTCCAGCTGGATCTCTGGTGGCTCTGGAAAAGGTTTCATTATGGACGACAACTAGTTAGGACAATGGTTACCAGTTAAAACACTTACTCCAAGACCCCTGCGGGATACCGCGGGTCAATTTTAGCAATGCTTTTTGGTTGCCTATTTGATGTCATTTTGTAACTAGTAATGCGACCCTGAATGTTTATCAGTGTTTTCTGAAAATGTTGGGGATTAAAATCAACCCCTCTTTGGTCTTTACCTTTGGGGTCTACTGCCTGGATCTCATCCGTGGCCTTGCAGGGCCGACCGGCTCCGAGTCGGTTCAGCGCTCGGACTCGGTACGAGTACCACTCGCCCTCGGTCAGACCCGTGACTTGGCACTTGAGTTCGGGGACCAGGTCTCCGCAAGGCTCCCACCGATCGTTTCCTCTCTGGCAGCGTTCGACGTTGTAGCCGCGGATGCTACTGCCGCCGTCATACTTAGGAGGCTCCCAGGTCAGGAAGATGCCACTGGCCGACTTGTCTCTCCACCGCAGATTTTCTGGTGGGTCAGGGACGGCTGGGAGACAAAGTGATTGGCGGTTAGCTATACATTGTTTGGGTTCAGTTTTTGCTTCTTCAGGTCACAAATCAATTGTTCTGCAGCTCACTGGCAGGAGAGGACACATTGACAGGCTCGTCAATGTAGGCCGGCTCTCCTGGTCCACACTTGTTGCAGGCCGTGACCTTGAACAGGTACTCTTTGCCTTCAATCACATCGGTGACTGTCATCTCCAGATCCTGGATGCCCGAGGCCGCCTGCCAAAGGATGAGAGAGGGCGCCTCGGTACAATGCGGTCGACTGAGATATCATTCGGCGCGTCGTACCTTGAGCCAGGTCTTGCGGGAGACCTCTCGTTTCTCCACCTGGTAGCCCGTCAGAGGACTTCCTCCGTCGTGCTCTGGAGGATCCCAGCTCAGGTGAACGTGCTGGCGGGTCACTTCCAGAACCTTGAAGTCCTTTGGTGCACTTGGCGCGGCTGCAATGCGCAAGTGAAAAAAATAAGACCTCAGTACAGATGCATTTTGTCCGGCTATGACACACAAAGCCTCTGCTGTTCCCTACCAATGACATTGACTTCGATTTCTCCAGAGACAGACGAAACGTCGTTCTCTAGCTGCAGGGTGTAGGTGCCTTTGTCCGGACGGACGCTGGGAGTCACCACGAGCTCCGCAAACGTGGACCTGGTGGTCACCGTGACGCGGTCATCGGCACCGCTCAGCTCCTTCTCCCCGAATGTCCACTTGGCGATGGGGACGGGATATCCGGTGATGGGGACTCGGATGGTGAGGGCATTTGGAACGATCACCTCCAGCCCGTCTTTGAAGCCACTCAGGTCCATGGTAGGTGGGGCTGGAGAGGAGAGGGAACCGAGTGATGTCAGCCGAGGTGGCGATCAACTCCAAGAACTACAACGGCAGCGCATCCCACTCACTGTGCGGGTCGTCGGCCAGCAGAGGTCCGATGACGTTGGATGGATCCGAGATGCCGGCGGCGTTTTCAGCGAACGCTCGATAGTTGTAGTATGTTCCATATTTGAGTCCAGACACCTGAAATCAAACATAGCACATGAAACTGATATCGCAATAAGGGAATCACCGAATTTTGACACGGCACCTTGTAGAAGAGGTCGGGGCAGAGGCGGGTGTTGCAGCGGAGCCACTTGTCAGTTCCGTCCTCACAGCGCTCCAGAATGTATCCGGTAATCATGCTCCCGCCGTTACTGAGCGGTGTCTCCCAGCTCAGCTGCACCGAGTTCTTGTTCTGGTTTTGCCAGACCAGGTTTTGAGGCGGACTGGGAGGCTCTGTTGGTGGCACGGCGGGTCCAATGTAAATGTAATGCCGCATTGTACTTTTTAAATCTTTTTAATCTTTTTATTCTATTTATTCTATTTTATTTTATGCACTGATCAGCTGGCACTTTTAAATTCCGTTGTACAAGTGAGACAATGACAATAAAGATCAATTCTATTCTATTCTATTCTATTCTACACTTGAGAACTTGTAGCTCCAGCCAGCTGGATTCACCCGAGGGTGTTACAGTTAACAAAAAAAGTGTTCAAAAATGAAGCTAACAAAAAAGCACGAAATTCGATACGTACAAACTGGAAGTGAGGCAAAAAAAAATCAAATAAAACTGTACAACTACTAAGAAAGTTGACTAAACTCGGACTCACCGATAGCGTCCATAATCTTGACGGGATAGGTTGCGGCACTGGGCTTTCCGACGCCGGCTTTGTTCTCCGCCTTGACTCTGAAGATGTACTCTTTGTTCTCAATGACGTCATTGATGACGGCGCTCAGCTCATCGGCCTTGGTCACCTGGACCGGCGACCATTTGACAGACGTCCTGTCACGAAGCTCCACAATGTAGCAGGTGATGGGCGAACCGCCGTCATACTGGGGCGGTTCCCAGGTCAAGGTGCAACCAAATTTGGAGACCTTCCCCACCGTCACATTCCGAGGGGGATCGGGAACGTCTGATCGTCGCAAGAGAAACAAGACTCAAAAACTCGACAAGGAAGGAGGGAAGGCACTTTGTGTCGACTTTGCCTGGGAATGACCCTGACACCCGAAAGCAACTGATGATTGAAATGTAGACGGTGGGAATGGAAGGTGGAACACTCCAGAAATGGGCAGCATGGACGTGCTCACATGCAAGCTTTCTCCATTTCAGAACTTTGGACAGATAACAGGCCCCATATTGTCCTGACTGAAAGTGAACCACGAAATTGCAATATTATGCATCAAATTGTGATGAGTGGAATTTGGGGAACATTGCCATTATTGGACAAAGGAAAAATAAAATGTTCTGCCGATGTCAAATGATTGCCTTACCAAACTTGTTCTTGGCCTGGACCGGTTCGTCTGTCTCTACAAGGGGTCCACTGCCAACTCTGTTTCGGGCACAGACCCTGAAGAGGTACATGGAGTCCTTCTGGAGTCCGGTCACGGTGTACTCCGGACTCTGGGCGTGCTCTGTAGCCAGCGTCCAGGTCTTGCGTTTGACGTCTCGCCTCTCCACCACATACTCGATGACTTTGCTTCCGCCGTCGTTCTCCGGTTCGTCCCACGCCAAACTGACTTCTCCGTCAGCGGTGTCCACAACCTGCAGGTTCCGCACGGGCCCCGGGACATCTGGGTAACGGACAGACAGAGATTTCAGTTGCGATGTGATCGGCGGACCACGAATCGAACTCTCGGGACATTTGCTTGGTGTGCAATAACTGAACGACAAGGCGTCCTCTGTTAGGTGAGATGGCTTCGTGGCCATCATGTCTGTTACAAACGCACAGTGTAAAAAAAATAAAAATCGTACCAATGACGTCCAGGTTGATGAAAGCTTCACCCGCTCCATGTTTGTTCTTGATGATGACCTTGTAGCGACCCTCGTCAGACTTTCTGGGGTCCTTCATCCGGTACTCTGTGCAGTCAGAAGAAGTGTAGATGCTATCCTGGGACAAACTTGAACTGCCGTACAGCCAGTCAGCCTTGGCTTGAGGGAAGGCGCTGTAGGGAACCGTCATGACCAGGGGCTTCCCCGCGTCAGTGATGTAGTTTTGGTCTGTGGTCTTGATCTGGGGCGCCGCTGCAGGGGCAAGACCGGGAGAAGCCGTGAGAACAAAAAGTCGGAAAGAAGGGCTCATCCAAGCAACGCAACTGGGGGAGGGGAGGTTCCGATCCGCTCGGCTTTCCTGAACCACGGGTGCCGTCACATTAATACTTGGTGGCTTTGTTTTGTCAGATTGCCATTCACGCCTGTGCTAATTGTTTAGCAGCTTACCCGCCAGCTCCAGCTTGGCTTTGGCATCTTTGTCCTTGGCCACCACTCTGTACTCGCCCTGGTCTCGAGGGCGGATCTCACAGACCTGCAGCCTGTGTACTTTGCCTTCGCTCATCATCTGGTATTTGTCTCCCTGCACAATGGTCATGTTGTTCCTCAACCAACTGACTTCAACTCTGTCTTTGTTGAGCTCCACTTCGAACATTACGTCCGAGCCGGGCGGCTCCGATACGTCCTGCGGGGGCCTGACGATCTCCACCGGGATCTCTGCGAGCCACAAAGTCAGACGTGAGATAATTGCGCAGGTTGGAAGGAATTGTGGCCGAGCGTGGCCCAGCTGTCTCACCTTCCACAAAGAGCCTGGCTCTGGATCGCTTGTCGTCGACACCGCACGCGTACTCGCGCTCGTCGTCTAGTCGGCACTCTTTGATGCGCAAGTAGCACATATTCCCATCTTTTTCAAACGTGTATCTGGGAGAAGACGGCAGTTGCTTTAGTGAGGGCACTTTGTGTTGGAAATGTACGCCAATACTAAAGAGCTGAAGCTGAACTGTAGAACGTGAGACTTGGTATATACCGGATGGAAAACGTCATTTCAATTTCATGATTTTTGAAGCAACATTTGGGAATGGAACAGCCGCGAGTCGGCAAGACGCAATTTGCGACGCGGACAGTTTGGTTTGCCCTGTACAACCCGTGTTATCAATGAAAAGTCTTTCAAGGGTCTCATTACAAATGAGTGCAAAAAAAAGCTTTGGAAAATGTGATGTTGGAATGGACACTTGATGAGCAATATGGAGTTAAAAAATGGAATTTAAGATCAATCATGTTTTGCTTTCAAAAAACAACCCAAAAAAAAAAGGAATAAGCTGTAAGGTTTGTTGTTGGAATGGTTTGAGTCAGTCACAAATATGTGGAAATTAGAGGATGTTGATTTTGGCCAATCATTTTTGAAAAATGAGCACCTGGGTCCTTCTCTGATCTCACGTCCGTCCCTGTACCACTTGACCTCGGCCTTCTCTTTGGTCAGCTTGCAGGAGAACTCGGCGTCCTCGAACTCGGTAATGGTCTGGTCCTTCAAATGCATGGCAAAGTCGGCGGGCGACTCGCTGATGATCAGCTCCGCCGTGGACTTGTCGTCGCCAGCCACCACCGTGTACTCGCCCTCGTCGGCCAGCGTGCAGTCCTTGATGGTCAGCGTGTGCTTGTCTTTGTCCACCCGGTACACCAGCCGCTTGCTGAAGACCACCTCCTCGCCGGCCTTGATCCACTTCAGAGTGACGTTGTGGCGGTTGACCTTGCAAGAGAAGCTGACCGTCTTTTTCTCCTGTGTGTCCACATCCTCCAGAGGAACCACGATCCTCAAACGTTCCTCTGAGGACACAAACATCAGACGCTGCGCTAAGATCCAGGTAACATTGTTCAGTATCATTTTCAGGAATGCTAACGTGCTAACAGCTGCTACGCTAACCAAGAGCAAGAATGGCCAACTGTTGCTAAGCTAGCATGGATAGCAAACTGAGTGCCCTGTACGGCTTTCTCTAAAAACGCTAGCACCATTGCAGCTGCTATGCTAAGATCTGCCAAAAAATAGACTTGAAAAAATGTACCCACCCACACCAACAGTTGGTATGGTAGCACACGGCAGGATTGGAAACCGAGTTACAACAGTCCCACACAGAACAGCATTACAACTTTCTCTGCACCCAGGGACCGTTCCTAACAAAACATTCTAGCATGCTAATGGAAACTATGATGGAAGGCCCGCAAGACGGACTCACCTTTGACAATAAGTCCGCAGGAGCTCTTGACATGCTCTCCTCTGTGATTGCTGAGGTGGACGCTGTAATTGGCTTGGTCATCCTGCTGCGCATCTCGGATCCTCAGCGAGAAGATGTTGTCCCGCTGGAGCATCACGTACTTGCTGCTTTCGAAAATGGTCTCGTCGTTCTTCTGCCACTTGACCTTGGCGCCCTCGTTGTTCACCTCACAAATCAGGACCACCTCCTGGCCTTCGTTGGCCTCCGTGTCTTTTAGCGGCGTGATGATCTTCAGTTTTTCTGCAGGTCAGCGGGTGACATGGAAGTTAGCCTTGGGTTCAGATGCGTTCATGTAGCCAGGGTTTTGCACATCAACTTTGGTGGCGGCCGGCCGCTTCCACCAAGTTACAGCTCAGGAAAACCGTTAACTGACCAGCATCTTTTTCAGCTGCCATTGTGGTCTGACGCCGTATCGCACCTGCCTGGATTTGGGCCCGGAGGAACCCTAGCGGGGTCACTTACCGTGTACAGTGAGCTGGGCGCTGGCTCTAGTGGCTCCGATCAAGACCACGTATTTGCACTCATCGCTGAGCTCGCAGTTCTTGATGACCAAAGTCCTTCTCTTCCCATCACTGACCATCTGGTACTTGTCCCCGCCCTCCAGCTCCTTGTCATCCTTTTGCCATTTGACCTCATAGGTCTCCTTGGACACGGTGCAGGTGAACTCGGCCTTTTCGCTTTCTACCACCTCCACGCTGCGAGGCCTGGAGAGAAACTCGGCCGCCAGTTCTAAAACAGCAGAAGAGAAAGACCAGTTGAGAGCGGACAAGACCAGTTTGAAAACGTAAGTCAAGGAGCTTGGTTGAAGAATGAATGAAATTCCCAAGTGTATATTTTTTTAGGTGGAAAAAAAGCAGCCGCTAGACAAGAAGTGGCAGTGTGTGTACCATTAATCCTGAGGTTTCCTGAGGTTCTGACCCTGGGACTGAGCCTGCAGTTGTACTCTCCGGCGTCAGGAATCTTCAGGTCCTGAATAAGGAGGATTCTCCTCCTGCCGTCCACAATATGGTCATAGCGACCGCCCTCCGGCAACTCTTCCTCGCCCTTGTACCAGGTAACGTCAGCGTCGGCTTTGGAGACTTCGCAGATGAGCTTCACGGTGTCGGTCTCCGTTCCCTCCACATCGGACAGGTTCTTGGTGAACCTGGCCTCCTCCTCTGTGAGAGACCACCACCAGTTTGAGTCGCACGGCATCACCCGTTATGATGTTCTGCCAGTGCGGTCAACACTCGGTCCTTCTCACGACTGTATTTTGACGCTTCTCATTGATGGTGGTACTACGTGTAGCTTTTTTGAGGCGGTATTGGTGTAAAGCTTTTGACACCCACTGAACCTAGCGTCACTCTTCTTACCGATAACAGTCAGCATTCCGGAGGTCTTGGCGGTTTTAGCGTCGCACTCGTACTCGGCTTCGTCATCCATCACCGACTTGTGGACAACGAGGATGTGTTGGCGTCCCTGAGCAATGATTTCGTACTTCTTCCCTTTTCGGATTTCACTTCCGTCCTTGAACCAGCAAACCTGTGAAGAGGAAGGAGGGGGTAAGACAATGGTTAGACTACGATTAAACGTGAACGGGGATGACGATGAGGGCACCGAGGCGACCGAACTCACCTTCACATTCTCTCTGGATACTTCACACTCAAACCTGGCAGATTCCTTCTCTTGCACTTCCAAGTCATGGAGCGGCTTGGAAAACTCCACGCGGAGAGCTGTGGGTAGAGACACCGATGTCAGGCTAACTGAGGGATTCACAAAAGTCTCCAGATAGTCAGTGAGACCGCCTCAATTTTAAATTCAAGGGGTTTGTGAATATAAGCCCTGGTTAGTGGTGGAACTGGAACAAGAATGTCCGTTTATGGGGACTACCTGACTTCGAATGTAAAAGAGAGAACAGGAGGTGAGCCCCCACTTGGTGCATTTCTTTTTAAACTGGTTCCCATAGGTGTTTCTCATGTAGTGGGTGTTGGTACTCACGTTCTACGTTTAGGAAGCAGGAAGTCTTGAATTCTTTGGCAGCACAGGAGTAGGTCCTGGAGTCATCCAGGGCGCATCCGTGGATGAGCAGCGTCCTTTTGCGTCCGTCTACGAGCATCTCGTACTTTTTGGTCTTGCGGATCTCCTGTCCGTCTCTGAACCACTGCACCTCGCCATTGGGCCGAGAGACTTCACACTCCAGAGTGGCGGTGGCCTCCTCCTCCACCGTCTGGTCTTCCAGTGGCTTGGTGAACTCCACCGGTGGCTCTGCAAAACGACAACAAACCACTTTTGAGCATTGAGTACCGGGACAGTCCAGCTAGCAATCATCTCGGACGTCCCACCTTTGACGATGAGTCTAGCTTCGGTCTGGCAGTCTTTGGTGGTGAGCCGAACTTGTCCTGCTTCATGCAGCTGAACATCCCTCAGGGTCATGCTGTGGACTTTACCCTCCGACTTCAGTACCACCTGCAGTTCAGTGACAAGCTCAGTTTTGATCCTTCAATGCTGCCCGTAGTGATGTTCAGCACATCCCAAAACCAACCGCAAGAGCATAAACAGGGAGTGGAGTCGGCAGGCGGCCAGTGGCATACTCACTCGGTCGCTGGGCTCCAGCTTGACGCCCTCCAGGAACCACTGCACGGGGACGTCCTCGTAAGACACTTCGCACTCGAAGGTGGCCGTCTCGCCGGCCGTCACAGTCACGTCGCTCAGCGGCCGCGTCAGGGTCACCACTCGGGCTTTGGAGCAAGGAGAAGACATTTTGCGTGAGAGGCAGTACGCCCCCCCTCCCTCAAAAAAAACAAGTTTCTGCAAAAAGTCGTCGGGGCGGCTGCTCGACGCCCACAGTACAGATGCCGGTGACGCCCAGCACCAGGGGGGCCCTGCTCATTAGCGTATGAGCCGGGTCACATCCCGGCCCGGCCAATCGGCGGCGGCAAAGTGGGCCCCTTAAGGCTTGCAAAACACACAGTTTCACCTTTGACGCGGAGCTGAGCGGATGATTTTGCATTGGCGGCGGCAAAGTCTACTCCTCCCGCCATGTCCATGCGGCAGTTGAAGAGGATCAAGGTGTGCCTGACGCCTTCCTCCTTGATCTCCACATCCTGAAGGACAAGAAGAGGTGGGCGGCGTCGCATGACGGCGCTCGCAAAAAAAGACGCTGGCGAAGGGGAAGGAAAAGCTCACAGTGGACGGGTGAAGTGTCTCGCCCTTCAACTTCCAGGTGGCGTGAAGGTCCTCCTCGGAGATCTCGGTTTCAAACTTGGCCGTTTCGGTCTCAGTGACTTCCACACTGTAGAGCGGACGCATCACCTTGATGTCGCGCTCTGCGTTGCGTGGACAGATGCTAGCGTTAGTTCAAAGGCCGTGGCAAGATTAACTGGAGAGAGCAGAACTGGGCGGGACCACCCAACCTCTAATCTCCCATTGAGGAACTTTGCCCTCTACAGTTGTGCGAAAGAAACTTGAGAGGGCAATGTCCAAGCAGGAGTTGGTGTTGCAGAGGCGCAGAAGAACCTCTAAAGAAAGTTTGAGGCTCTGCAAAACACACCTAAGAAGCACTGTTGGCTGCCTTTAGAAAGCAAATCCTATCTGACCGAATAAAGCGGGGACTATGTGGACGCTGATATTTCAGACGACCACTCCAGAGATTCAGGTCCCAAATTGCGGGACTCCACGTGGGATGGCACAAGGATTACCTTCGATGTTGAGCTGGGCTGTGGTTCTGTCAGTGGCACAGTCGCACATGAAGGCTCCCTTGTCGCTCTTGGACACCTTGCGGATGACCAGCATGCGCTTCCTGCCTTCGGACTGCATCACAATGTTCTTGGAAGCAAAGATTTCCTTCCCGTCTTTGAACCAGCGGACCTCGCCGGAAGCTTTGCTCAACTCACAGGACAGCACCACTTGGTCCTTTTCGATAGCGCTGTAGTTTTGGAGCTTGAGCGTGAAGTAGAGGTCGCCCTCTGCAAGAGGTCAGGGTCACGGTGTCAATGCGCAAACATGATTTGCTGGCTGACGAGCGCAGGAGTCAGCAGGCGGATACAAAGACTCCGGGCTCGCATACTAACCCAGCACGGTGAGCATGGCCTCAGACGTCTTGTCCATGGCTTCCACTTTGATCAGGGACGTGTCATCAATAGACACCTCCTTGAAGGCCAGTGTGTGGACTCGACCGTCCTCTGACATGTGCACCACCTTGCTGGGGTGCAGGCGTGCGCCACTTTTGTACCAAACCACCGGGATGTTTTCGTGCGAGAGTTCCACACTGAATTCGGCCGTTTCGCGCTCTTTCACCGTCACGTCCTTGATGGGTTTGAGAAACTCCAGGCGGATACCTGACGGACAGAGACCGTGTTCACACTGTGGCTGAGGAATACCTGCTTAAATCCCGGAGACATCGACATGGAATCTGCACGTTTCGAGAGCACAAATCCTGTTTAGCAGGACTAAAGAGGGTGAGACCACATGGACAAAAGTATTTGAGCTTGACATCCTACCAAGACATTTTGCACAACTGCAACACTTTGGGCAAATTCCTGTTCTGCAAAGCTCGGCAAGCTCTGTGCTCGGAAGAGTGCGGTGTAGAAGAACACGCGACGGCGGAACAAGCCTTCGAAAGTCTTTCAACTTAGGGCCAAGTGGCGTGCGTTCATGCACCTGCGGAACCTTCTGCGCCACTCTAAACCTATACATCTGGTGAGCCGCCATAGCACGTCCACCCGGTTTGACGTGGGCTACCTTCAATGATCAGCTTCCCTGACGTTCTCTTGTCTTCGGCCTCAAACAGGTACTTGGCTTCGTCTTCATATCTGGCGGATTTGACGACAAGAGCGTGTTTGTTTCCGTCTCGCAGCAGCTGGTATTTGTCGTCACTCATCAGTTCCTGAGAGCCTTTGAACCAACGGAAGCTTTTGGGTTCTCTGGACACCTCCAGCTCAAACTTGGCATCGTCCTTTTCAAAGACGCGCACGTCAGCCAGCGGCGTGATGAAAGAAACGGGAATCTCTGTTGATTGATAGCGAGATGATTAATGCCGGCGCGAAGGCCCCGTTGGCGAGGGGGAAGCCAACGCTCACCCTTGACTTTCAGATTGGCCGAGCACTTGGCGTCAGCGGCGCTAAACGAAACCTCGCCGGTCTGAGGCACCTTGCAGTTGTAGAGCACCAGAGTGTGCTTGGCTCCATCCTCCACCATCTCCACATCCTGTAGATGCCGATGCACTTTTCAATGCTAAGATCGGGGTCACGAGACCACCGTTTCACACACAGACACACGCACACACACACAGCGGAAGATCTAGGGGTGCACATACGGGAGATGGACTTAAGACTTGGCCGTTGAGTTTCCACTGGCTGTGCACGTCGTCCTCGCTCAGCTCCACCTCGAAGCGAGCCGTCTCCCCCTCAAACACCTCCACGCCGTACACCGGCCGCAGCACTCGGATGTGGCGGGCTATCGTTGAAGAGAGGCCACAACTTAGCGACTAACTTGCGAGAAGGTGAAAGCATGATGAAGACGGCGATGAAGCAGAAGATGGCATAGCGCACGAGCCGTGGGATTTGCCGGAAGGGAAGTGACAGCAAATTGCCGCCTTTACCTTCAATGTGAAGGCTTGCTGTCGTCTTGTCCGTCCCGCAGTCACACACGTACTGTCCCTTGTCTATGTCGGCCACTTTCCTGATGAGCAGCGTTCTGCGCTTGCCCTCGGCCTTGATGGCGACCACCTTGGAAGCCTTCACCTCTTCTTCATTGTGGTACCAAAGCACCTTAACATCTTTGTTGAGCTCACATTCTAGGGCCACCTTGTCCTTCTCCACTGCTGTGTAGTCCTGCAGCTTGACGGTGAAGTACGCGTCTCCCTCTGAAAGGGTGCAATTGGACAAGGGTGACACAAAAGCGACAAGACAGAGACACAGAGACACAAAGACGGCAGACGAGGACGCCCGCCTGGACGGCCCCAAAGAGAGCAAGAGTTACCTATGACGGTCAAGTTCGCCATGGAGGAGACTCCTTTGGCCTCAGCCTTGATCTGGCAAGTGTCATCCAGAGTCACGTCCTTGATCTCCAGCACGTGCCGCTTTCCATCCACGTGCTTTAGCACCGTTCGGCTGGGATGGACTTTGACGTCGTTCCTGTACCAGGTCACCGGAATATCTTCGTGGGAGAGCTCCAGCTCAAAGCGAACTGTGCTGCCCTCCTTCACCGTTTGGTCTTTGAGCGGCGAAGTCAGTTTGAGCCTGATGCCTACAACCGCAGCGTCAAAGTCATTAGGACACTGAGCGCTGGCTGCATGGAGTGTCGGCGGCGCAAAGCCACGCGTCCCCCGCTTACCCTCCACAATGAGTCTCGCCTTGGACTCTTTGCCCAAAACCTCAATCCTGTATTCGTCCTCGTCGTCAAACTGGCAGCAGTTGATGATGAGCAAGTGCTTTTTGCCATCGGCGATGATGTCATACTTGGTGTCCGGGGTGATTATTTCGCTTCCCCTGTACCACATGGCCTTGGGGACATCTCTGGTGATGGCACATTCAAACTTGGCCTGTTTCTTTTCAGGCACACTTACGTCCTTGAGTGGTACGACAAAGTCCATTGGGATTTCTGAAGAATGTCAGGATGGGACAGGCACGCACATCAAACACCAAACGAAAGTGACAACGGTGAGCGGCAGACAAAAAGGTGCCCTTTTATCGCCACATACACTGCAGGTATCGCTCAATGCGTTTCCAGACCACGAAGAACGACAAACACGACGAGTCAAAAGACAAATAACGAGAAGAGGGACGTTTGGAGGAGGCGGGCGGGCGGGTGGTCGGGGGTCCCGAGTCTTCCATTGTTAGAGCTAGCGTACGCACGCCAAACCTAGCATTGACGTCCTACATGGACCTGAAGTGATTTGATTCCTGCCTTAAGGTCTGTACCGAGACTGAATAAAAAAAAATGTCTGTGTTTGAGAAAGACGATTGCGGTCCAAGTTGCCGTAAGCACGTGCTTACCTTTCACGGTGAGCATTGCGCTCGTGACAGCGTTCAACGCTTGGTAGGACACCTCGCCCGACTGATCCACTTGACACTTCTTAAGCTTCAGTTGGCGCACGCCACGCTCCATTTGGATGTCGCAGGTCTACGGGAGGAAGAGAGTCACTTGAGCCAAAACTCCATACAGGGCAAAAAGCAAAACAAGTTTCATACCGGGGATCTGGTCAGAGGCTCCCCTTTGAGCTTCCATTGTCCTGGAATGTCATCCTCGGATATTTCCGTCTCAAAGGCAGCATCTTCCTTCTCGAACACCTCCACACTGGTCAGGGGCTTCAAGATTTCAGCTTCGCGCTCTGAGATCAGACACGTTACGTATCATCGCACGAAGCAAAGAACAAAATATGGCAGATGAAAGCCGAACCAAGACCCCAACCTCCGAGAGTCAGTTTGGCGCTGTAGACACGTCCCTCCACCTCCACCGAGTAGTCGGAAACGTCGTCGGGCTGGCAGTTCTTAATGGTCAGCGTCAGGTCCTTCCCGTCCTTGATGATCTCCACTTTGTCGGAGGGGATCAACTCCTTGTCTCCTTTGAGCCATTTCCAGTTGGGAGTGTCCTTGAACAGCAGGCCTTTAAACGTGGCGCTTGCCTTGGGTTTCACATGCTGGTCCCTCAGAGGCTTTACGAGCCAATCCTTGATGACCTCTGTTTTACCCAGAGCAGACCGTCAGTGTATGGAGATGGCTGGGGTCGGGGACCCAGCGGAAAACACTCACCCGTCACTTTCACGTTTGTCGACGTCTTCAACTCAGCCTGGTTGGCCACTTGGCAGGAGTAGCAACCAGCGTCCTCCTCAACGGTGTTTTGAATGGTCACAGCGTGCGCCAGCCCAATGATGTTGATCTGGAACTTGTTTTCCTGCTTCTTCAGGACCTCGTCGTCCTTCCTCCAGATGACATCTCTCTCCTTGTTCAGCTCGCAGGACAGGTAGAGCGGCTGACCCTTCACAGCCGACATCTCCGGCTCCAACTCCTTGATCCATTTTACAGGGAGCTCTGAAAATGAGAACAACCAATTCAGGTGAGATCCTGACAGTACAGCACCTAGCCTACGCCCAAACACCTACTCAGAACAGGATGACCACGAAGGAACAACTACACACCTTCGACAATGAGCTTGGCGGTACAGCTGATTTCCTTGCCGGCGTTCTTGGCGACGCAAGTGTACTCTCCGGTGTCCGACAGCTGCACGTCTTTAACCATCATCTTACGGTCTTTGCCGTCTGAGGTGAACTTGTGTTTGGGGCTCTCGCGCAAGTTGCCGCCATCCTTCATCCACGAGGTGACGGCGGTGGACGGCGACACCTGGCACTCAAAGACGGCCGCGGAGCCGATGGACTCGGCCTCCTGCAGCACAATGTCCTCCAGCTTCTTGATGAACTTGAGCGGCACCGCTTTGAGTTTGAATCCTCCAAAAGGCTCCTCCGGAGGTGTAGGAGCGCCTCGTCCGGCAGGTCTGAGACCACGTCCCCTGCCTTCACCGGGCGATGGCGTCAGCTTGGCTGAGAGACCAATGAAAGGGACGGCGGGACTTTCAGGAAAGGCAGATGTTTCCGGGCGAATTTCGTCAACGGCGACTTACGTTTGAGGCCTCTTCCTCTTGCCCTTCCTGCTTCCTCTGCCGGCTGTCCCTCTGCTCAGAAAGACAAAGCTATGAGCTGCCTGCAAACAGCATCTGCTCTTAAACAGTGTCAGTGGAATGAAGGTGGAGAAATGAGCGTGAATGAGTGTCGTGCTACGTTAATCAGAGAAAGTACAGGAATGACATGAAGATGACGACGACAACACCCAAGTGGACGGGAATGACATCACAACGTAACCAGTGAGGTTGAGGACCACCAAACACAGGTGAGCGGTGTGAAGATGGAGGCATGACCATGGCAATGAGTTGAGATTATTCGGTGCATGAAGGATGGCTCTGTCGCAGGTGGTCCCGGGGCTCCGACGTCTCACCTCTCCTGGTCGCCCCCGGCACCTCCAGAGCGCCCTCCTCCTCCTCCCCTTCACCTTCCCAGTCTTCATCAGGAACCAGTTCCCAGCCCCAGGCCTCTTCCTCTTCTGGCTCCGCCTCCTCGTCCAGCCTGAGGTCCTCCTCAAACACCTCCTCTTCTGGCTGAGTCGCTACTTTTCTCATCTCGACCGCTCCGGGAGAAATTTCCTTGACCAGGGGAATCGTTTCCTTGGGCGAGGGTGTTTTGGCTCGTTTCTCAAGAGTGGTTACATCTGGGGAGTCCTTGGGTGAAACTGTTTTGGGAGTTTTTCGGAGTTTATAGGCAGCAGGAATCCCTTCGGTTTCTTTGCTCTTCTCCACTTTGGGCGATGGTGTCTTCTTCAGCTGAATTTTCTTGATTTGCTCCACAGGTGTCAAAGCAACTTCTTTCTGATCCTTGACCTTGGCTGTGACTCCCTTCCTGAGCTTCAGTGGTTTCGGCTCCTCTGAAACTTGATCGGCGTTCTTCAAAGGAGATGGCACTTGAGAGGGAGTCTTTGCTGGAAGTGGCTCAGGGTCTCTCTTCTTCTCCAGGTTTCCCTCCTCCGCTTGAGGGGTCTCAGGTTTCTTTGGTGTAGCAAGTGGTACTTTCACTTCTGGTTCACCCACAGGGACTACACGGTCCTCCGTCGTCCCCTTCTCTTCAACGGCTGACGGTTTCTTCTCTGGTTCAATAGCTTGGTTTGAAGGCCGAGAGAACGGCTTCAGAGCCACCTTCTCTGGCACTGGCTCGGGCTGCCCTTTTGGGGTTTTCTTGACCTTTACTGGCGCTTTAGCTTCCTCCTCCTCCTCCGATTTTTCCTCGGGTACTCGCGTTGGCACCTTTGCCGAGGGCTCCTTTACCTCTGTTGGTACTTTCTGAGGGATCTTCTGTGGTTCCTCTGCCTCAGTCTCCTTGGGAAGCCTGGCTCCCTTTTGGAAAGCCACGGTGTCTCTGTCTGGTGTGTCTTTGGCTTTCTCCGGCTCTTTGGCAGCTTGAACCGGCTTCTCAAAGGGTTTTAGTTGGACAACTTCTTGTTCCATTTTATCGGAAGGCAGTTTTTTCACTTTTTTCAAGGCAGCAGCAGCAGCAGGAGGGCCTGCTTCCTCCTTCGTAGTTTTGGCAGATTTCTTCCGCAAAACCGCTTCCTCTGGTCTGTCATCTTTTGGAGTTTCTTTTTGACGGCTCCATTTAGGCTCAAGGCCTTCTTTTTCTAATTCTTGTTTTGGCTTTGGAATTTCCTGCTTTTTCTCCACCTCTGCTTTGTCTCTCGGTGTCCACTCCTCTCCAGAACTCCTGCTTGTAACCGTCATCTCGACTGCATGCTCTTCATGCACCAGCTGGATTATGTCAACTTGCGTGGTCCTGGTGGCCTCTCCGAGTTTCTGCTCCTTCTCAGCCTCTTTAGGTGACACCGACGGAATCTTCTTGAGCTGGACCTTTTCCAGCCCCTTCTCCACCTCTTCCCTCGAGACCGGAGTGGCTTTCCTGAGAGTCGGGAGCTCAAATGTCCCTGTCTCCTCCGTGGGAACTTTACCTTTTTTAAGCCGAGCTGGTTCTGAGGCAGCACAGGTTCAAGTTACCAGAAACCGATACAGACAAACAACACATCAGACAATAGACTCGAGACACAAAGACCGAGTAGAAACAAGTGAATGTGTCATGATGTAAAGCCGTCGGGAGCGTCGTTCCTACCTTTCTTGACTCCTGCCGGTGCTTGAACTGGTCCCTTGGTTTCATCTAAAGGTTGAAAAGGTTGTTATCAGTTATATTTTTTGTGGAAATTGTTGGACCTTACAGGCCTGGATAAAAGCATTCGAGACCTCAACGATGCATCGAGTCGTAAACAAGAAAACAAAGACCCTGCCTGACAAACTACCTGTCACGGGGGCCACTTTCACAGATTTTTCTTCTGCCACAACCTTCACGGTGGGATCTTCAGCCTTCACAAGCGGCTTGACCGCTTCAAAATTGACAAAAAAAATCAAAAGGAGGGGAAAACAAGGAGATGTTGCAGTGAAAAGAGTCGCGAAGGTGTTTGGACCGAAGAGCCGTCACAGGAGCATTGCGTCTTGGCTACCTGGCTTGGTCCGTGCTTCTTGCAGCTGCTCAACCTCATCTGGCGTTTTGACTTCGACTGGTGTCGGTGCTTGGCGATCTTCGAGTACACGGTCGACAGAAAGATTTGCATCTTGACCAGAGTCGACCTCAGAATGCTGTCAACATTGTGCGCAAGAGTGACATTCAAAGAAGTTGCTACCTTTTGGTGGAACCGCAGGCTTGGCTGCCAGTTCCTTGACCGGCGGTCGCAACTCCTCCACCGAAGCTTGGAAAGGAAATCAAAAGACAGTCAGAGCGTCCGTGCAGGCAACGCCAAGGACAATGAGCACATGGACAAACAGACAGACAGACAGACAGACAGACAGACAGACAGACAGAGAAACTGACAGAGACCGAAGAGGTTAATGTGCACGGTTCGGAACAGGGTGGGATGCAAGACGTGGTGGATTTAGAAGAGGCGGCATTGAAATGCCTGTTGGTGCCTGAAGAAAATGTGACTGCCGACGTGAGGCCGACGTGCTGGACTCGTGTTCAAAGTCACACAAACACGTGCTCGTGACACGCCACACGCTTCTCTTGATACCTCTGCGGACATTTTGAGACCAAAGCCCGTTGTGGTCGCTGTCCTCGGCCTGCGGGGGCTCTGGTTCATCTGTTACTGAAGGTTCTTGGGCCGAGGCCAGCAAACTAATCTCACCTTTTGCTGAATCAACTTTTCCTTGCTTTTCCTTGCACTCTGGTTTTGCTAAATTAGGACGCTCTCTGCTGGGTGTCCCTCCCTCTCTAATCATCTCTCTCTGACATTCATCCATCACAGGTGACTTCCTTTCCATCTGCTGCTTCAGTTCTGCTTGTGTCAAACTCTGAGCACGGTCCGTTGTGATTGTGTCTGGAACTCTTTGTTCCACCTGTTGATGTCTGGGTAAATCCTTTGTGACACGAATGTCAGCCTCCTGTGACATATGAGCTTTCAACTTGGCAACATCCGCTACTTCAGCAAAAGTGGCGGCACAATCAAAAGGATCCTCGGCCATGTCTGAAATTTGCTCATATCCTCGGGCACTTTGGGGGACCTGGGACTTGAAGACTTCTGCTTGATTGTCTGCAGCTTCCCCATCTGTTGAAGGTTTTCTGTCCATTTTTTCGGGTTGTCTTTCTGAAACACGACCATGTTGATCCTGAACCACGGAGGCGTCGGCACACACATCTTCTGCAGAAATGTGTTTGCCTTTGCTTAAATTTTGTCTTTTCTCTTTGAGGGATTTGGATCTGAATTTGAGTGAGGGCTCAGCAGCTCCTTCCCTTACTGTGTTCTTGACTGATTTGGAAGCATCTGCCTCTTCTCGTGTCTCAGTTTTTATCATTTGCATTTTTGGAGACACTGTGGATTGGACTTCAGCGGTTGTCAGGAGTAAAGGACTTGTCAGCGCTTTTCTGGTTCTATCGTGAGACTTTTCCGCAAACTTAACAACCCTTCTCTCTTTTTCATGGTCTGTGTAGTCTTCAACTGTTACGATCTTAGCTGAAGCAGGCCCTCTCGCCAGATCTTGTGTCATTTCAAAAACCTCTCTCTCTTCTCGGTTGGCCTGAAGTTCCTTCCCAATGGCAGCAGGGCTTGTTAATCTCTGCAAAGCTTCTGATTTTATGCCTGCATCGTGAACAACTCCAGATGGAGGAGTCACCAGCTCCGTCACAGCCGCTCTACTTTCCAGTAGACCATTGGTCTCTTCTTGGACTCTGTGGGACTGGGATCCCCTAAGTTGGACCACACTCAGATCAGCCTTGGATTTCTTGGAGCTTCTTGTTTCTGCAGAGGAACACCGTTGGCTGGTTTGGCCTTCTTCCACAATTCTTCTATCTGTCGGGACTTCTTGCTCTGGCGGAACTGGACAGACTTGGTTCGGTCTTATTTTAGGTGAAGCAAAGCTCTTTGTTCCATGTTGTCCCTGTCTTTGTTTCCTTCCTACATGTTGAGCTGCTTGTATTCCTTCCTCAAGTATTGAGGCCACCTCTTCAGACATCTCCAGTCCAGCAGACTCCTCTGACGTTTTTGCGCCAACGACGGATTCAGGGTCTTCTCCTGCAGGCGGCTTCGCAAAAGCGCCATCAGCCTCTTGTCGCTCTGTTTTCAACTCTTGTATCCGAGGCTGAAGAACTTCTTCCGTTAGCTCTTGAGACTCGTGTGACGTTTTAACATCAAGACTCCGGCCTTCACCTGGAGCCATCGCCACGGGGGCCTGGTTAGAGGTGACGACATCACTCGAAGCTGACACTCGACAGTCTTCCCGGCAGGCGGTCGGATCTTTGAGAACTGCTGACTCTGCTGACTGACACAGCTGCGGTTCAATCCCTGCTTTGCTTTGGTACTCGACCCGAGAAGCAGGTTTCCTTGTAAGCGTGCCGGCCAAGAGACCCGATGGTGCTTTTTCAGGTGTTGAATGGTCAAGCACGACGAGGGGCGATGCTTTAATCTGTTGAGCGTGATGAAATGTGGACTTTGCCTCCTGGGCAATCACATCTGTAGTATGAGGAAGCTGCTGTGCTTCTGTGGTGGGTTCCTCCTGGTGTTTGCTTAATAATGTCTGTCTTTCAAGAGCTTTACTTGACACGCCAGCCATCAACTTACAGGAGTCACTCGTGCTAACCTTTGGTTGAGTTAACTGATCCTGGATTTTGTCATGGTGAGACATCTCCAACGTAACTTGGTTCTGCTGTACTTCCTTTACAGCGGCTGTGAACTTCACGCTGGCATCTTCTAAGCCCCCCGCCGTGGTTACTACGAGACGGTTGGACGCGACTAATGTCCTCTCAGGTCCTTCTGAGCTCTCCCTGTTCTCTTCTCCATGTTCAGCCCGTTTCAGAACTTTTTGAGACTGACGGTCTGCAACTTGAATATTTTCTTCTGATAAAACATCACGGCCAGTTCCTTGCTTTGCCTCCTTTTCAGGACTGCACCTGCTCCATTTCTGAGGTTCGTCATCTAACTGCGTGTCGCTGACTATCACGTTCACATCTTGCCTCACAGCTACCTCAGTCGCTTCAACTTTGGGCTTGTCTTGTCTGATTGTGCCTGTCACACTGGTTGCCTGTGAAGTTTTCATCTCAAACCTGACTCCTGAACCCTGGCTGAACGTCGTTTGAAGAAGGCCCGGGCTCTCGGAACCGTCAGTAACAGATTTCCATGCCCTGGCTTTCGAGATCGCTTCAATCTGCTCAATGTGCTCTTCTGCCCGGATGTCCAAGGCTTCCCCGGACAGGAAGCCGCTCCTTTGCTTTCCTCCCTCAGACGCTTAAGTGGCGGGAAGGGTGACGCAAAAGCGCCATTAGGCGGCGCCAAGAGATTAGGAGCAGACAACAGACAGACAGACAGACATCTCAGTTAAAGGGTACAGAGAAGCTACGGGGGCAGACGCGCTGCTGCTCTACCTCTCTGGCCTTCTTTCTCCAACTTCTCAATGGCGGAGAACCTGTCGGCGTCTTTGACGAAACGCAAGAGGTTAAAATTCAGAGAAAAAAAAGAATGGGAGAAAAAGAGAGATGCGGGTGGGACTTGAGTTGATATCCCCCGGGTGTACCTCTGGCAGCAGCTGCATCTTCTTGCTCTTGGCTTCTTCTTAACCTTTGAATCTGAAGCCCGGAGTCTTCCTTTGGGCTTTGGCCACGACGGAGGGCTTGGCGAGACGGGATCTCGGACTCCGAGACCTCTGCTTCTGCTTTCGTCGGCCCTTCAATCGGTCGAGGACTCTCTTCTTGCTTTTTCTCGGCTCCCCGGTGACGTCCTGCTGAACGTTCATCTTTGGCTTCAGCTTTGTCTGATCCTAGCTCTTCCGGACTGCGGCTTCTTTTGTCTCGCGCGAGAGACGCAATGCGGTCTTTGTGGGCCGCTTCCTGTTTCACCCTGGAGACCTCCTCGGATTCTCTCCAGATGATATCCTGGCTTTCTGTCTTGACTGCCACCGCACGCTTCTGGTGTTTTCTTTGGTTGCTAACTTCTTGGTTGGTGGCCCGCTCATTCTCAAGCTCTTGCGGTTTCTCCGCTACGGCAGCAGTCTCCTTACCATCAGTCGCAGACATCTCGCCTCTACGCTCAGAATGTTTCAGGCGGGTCTCCGTCAAGGAAATCTTCACGTGCCCCGGCGGGCACAAGGCCTTCTGCTCCGAGACTCGGGCGCGGTCTCGTGGCTCAGCCTCGTAAGAGCGAGCTTCCTCGATGAGAAAGGCCGTCTCTGCGGCGTGAGGCATCTCCTGTGGCTGCTCAAGCCCGCTTGGCCTCGCTGAGGCACCAAGAGGCGTCATATGGCGGCGCCAAGAAGTGACGACAAAACACAAAGACAATCGAGTGTGAGACGAGGACAAAAACAAGACGTTAGATGCTTGGAGGGCTGCTTTGAAGCGGTCTCTCTGCTGGTACCGGTACCTTTTTCTAGGAGAGACACTTTCTCCTCCGGTTCAATCACCAAAGTTGGCATCTTGACAGCCTTCTGAGTTACTAAATCTTCAACTTGGTCATCCGAGACGTTTGCCGAGCAGAAGAAAAAGAAGAGATGAGACAGTCAATTAGACAAACAAGCGGGCACAAACGAGAGGTGAGACTGCAAGAGCTTTCAAAGAGCCCAACACACGGCAGTTCTTCAAAATGTGCATGCAAGACCAAGGAGGAAGATGATGAAGAAGAATACAAGACGGTTTTGTCTCCCCTGTACCTGTGGCAGAATCTGCGGCTACTTCAAGCCCTGAGAAGATTGGCTCCTTCTCAGGTGTCGAGAGAGGAACCCTGGCATCTTGAGATGCTCTCTGGGGCGCCTGAACAGGCTTTTGTTCAACAACTCTGTTCTCGAGCACCTTTTGTGGAAGCTTCTCGCTGTCCTTTTCAACCAGGACTTCTTCCATCTTTTTCTGGGTTGGCTTTTTCTCAGACATCTCCTCTGGTACTCCCTCGTGGTTTTGAGCAGGAAGTTTCCCTGCTACGTTCTCAGGAAGCTTCCGTGGTGCTTTCTGAGGTTTATCGGGAAGTTTCTCTGGCACTTTATCCGTATGTTTCCTTGGTACTTGCTGAGTGTTATCAGGAAGTGTTTCTGCTACTCTGCTAGCGGGTCCAACTGCTACTTGCTGGGCTTTTTCAGTAAGATTCTGATCAGGTACTTCCTGAGGTCTATCAAGATGTTGCTCTGGTACATCCTCTGATACATTTTCAGGCTTATCAGGAAGTTTGTCTGCTACATCTGCTGTTTTTTCATGTTTCTCTGGTTTGTCATGAAGCTCCTGTGGTATCGTCTCAGATTCATCAGGAAACTTCTCTAGTATTGCTTCAGGAAGCTTCTCTGGTATTTCATCAGTAAACCTCTTTAGTATTGTTTCAGGAAGCTTCTCTGGTATTTCCCCTGGAAGCTTCTCTGGTATTTGCTCCGGAGGCTTCTGTGGTATCCTCTCAGGAAGCTTCTCTGGTATTTTCTCAGGAGGCTTCCCCGGTATCTTCTTAGGAGGCTTCTCTGGTATTTTCTCAGGAAGCTTCTCTGGTATTTTCTCAGGAAGCTTCTCTGTTATTTTCTCAGGAAGCTTCTCTGTTATTTTCTTAGGGGGTTTCCGCGGTATTTTCTTAGGAGGCTTCTCTCGTATTTTCTCAGGAAGCTTCTCTGGTATTTTCTCAGGAAGCTGCTCTGGTATTTGCTCAGGAAGCTTCTCTGGTATTTGCTCAGGAGGCTTCTCTGATATTTTCTTAGGAAGCTTCTCTGGTATTTGCTCAGGAAGCTTCGCTGGTATTTGCTCAGGAGGCTTCTCTGGTATTTCCTCAGGAAGCTTCTCTGATATTTGCTCAGGAGGCTTCTCTGGTATTTTCTTAGGAAGCTTCTCTGGTATTTTCTCAGGAAGCTTCTCTGGTCTTTTCTCAGGAAGCTTCTCTGATATTTTCTCAGGAAGCTTCTCTGGTATTCTCTCAGGAAGCTTCTCTGGTATTTTCTCAGGAAGCTTCTCTGGTATTTTCTCAGGAAGCTTCCCTGGTACTTTGTCAGGTTTATCGTGAAATGCTACTGCTAGTTTCTGGAGTGACTTATCATCGAGCTTCACTGCCACTATTTTTCGTGTTTCCTCAGAAAGTTTCTCGGGCACGTTGTCACGGGGTTTATAATGAAGCTTCTCCGGTACTCTATCAGGAGGCTTCTCCGGTAGGCTCTTGTCTGGCGGTGTTGCGCGTTTGTCGTGTCGCCTCTCTGGGGCTTTCTGTACAGTTATTTTCTCATGCGGTTTGTCATGAAGCTTCTCTGGCATTTTCTCAAGAATTGTCGGCGGCACTTTGGCGCGCAGTTGATCAGAGAGCTTCTCCGATACAGGGAACCTCTCTGGTACTTTCTCACCCGTCGTTTCAGAAAGGCGCTCTGCGACGGTGTCCCGCGATTTATCGGGAAGCTCGTCCGGTACTTTCTCGGGAGCTTCGTAAAGCTTCTCTGGTACTTCATCTGCTTTCTCGAGTGTTTTCTTGGGAGGCCTCTCAGCTTTATCTTGGAGTTTCTCTTGTACTTTCTGAGGTTGCTTATGGGGACATTTTGCGTGACTGTTCTCAGGTTTATCATGAAGCTTTTCTGGGATAGGATGGGGTTTCTGGCAAAGGCTCTCTGGTACACCAGGATGCTGCCCTGGAAATTCATCAGTTGTATGCACGAGATTTCCTGCTACTTTGAGCGCTACTTCATGGGGCTTTCCAAGCAGCTTTGTTCCATTCTCTGGTATAGCAGAGAGCTTCCTTGGCACTGGATCAGGCGTATGGTGAAGCTTGGGCGCTGCTTCACGGGTCATACTAAGAAGCGTGCCTGCCTCGTTTTCCGCTACTTTGTCGAGTTCTTTATCAGGTTTATCGCGAAGCCTCTCAGATGCTTTGCCTGGGTCTTCATCACGAATGGCCGCAGATATTTTCTCTTCACATGTATCGAGAAGCCTCTCGGGTACTTTTTCAGTTGTACCAGAAAGTTTCCCGTGCAATGCATCGGGTTTACCATTCAACTTCTCTGGTACTTCATCAGCCTTACCAAGAATCTTCTGGGCTATTTTCTCAGCTTGATGGTGAAGGCTCTCTGATTCTTTCTCTGGTACACCAGCAAGCTTTTTTCCTGGTACTTTGTGAAGTTTATCACCAAACGTCTCAGGTATATTGTCAGCCTTGTCAGGAAGCATCTTTGCCACCTTTTCTGGCCCATTCTCAGCTTTATCTGGGGTTTTCTCGAATATTTTCTCCGGGGTTGTTTCCTGGAGAGAGTCTGGTGGAACGACAACCTCACAGGGCATCTTCTGAGGTTGTCCGTGCGGCGCGTGCCGGTCTCGGAGCAAGAGGTCAGCTTTCCCAGCTTGGAGAGTTTTGAGACAATAACATGCAGACAACATAAAGAGCAGAACAATGCGCTCGGGCACACAAAGTTTACACGGTGTTGTTACGCGTGCAAAACAGAAGCCTTTGCGCACAGACGGGACGGGACGGGACGGGACGGGACGGGACGGCTCGACCCAGAGGGCAGTTGCAGCGCCCCCTGCTGCTCTGGTGACAGAGGTGAGTACAAACATCCAAATACCTCTTTGTAGTTCTGCCCGCTCTTCTTTAGGAGGAAGCGCAGCAGTCTCGGCTTTCTTGGCCACTTTCGGTTCATCTGCTATCTTCTCTGCCACAGGAACTTGGAAGGATACCAAAGCCATTAGCGTCACAAAATGACCGGGAGCAGAACATGTGTGAAGAAGCGCACATGTAGAAGATCCATGAAGTAAACAAGCACAAAAGAAGAGCAACAATCACAACAAGAAAAAACACAAAGCATGAGGAAACATTCATTGGGAGCCAAATGTGACATGTTGAAAAAGAAACAAAGAGTGAAGAACGGATGACGAGCCACACGTGAACGTGAAGAAGCAACAAATTGTGCCAGAGGAACAACACTACCAGACCCAAGAAAGTTTCACATGCGATGAGCCGCAGGTGAACAACCGGAACCACAGATGGGGAAGCACAAAGCACGAAGAACAAATCACAAAAGAGACAACATGAAGGTGTGAAGACGCGCACGTGCAAAACAAACAGACAAACAACAGGACTGACTAACTATGGAGTTGAAGAATTGAAGAACTACACGTGAAGAACCACGTGAAGAAGAAGACAACATGATGAAGCACACATGACGTCAAGAAGAGTATAAGATTGGTGCTTGGGCTTCAGATACCTCGCGTGACCTTCTTGAGTGTTTCTTCTTCTCTGGAGGGCTTCTGAAGCTCTGCAGCAGCCTCCTTCTTCTCTGGCACTTGGAGACAAGATCTCAGTCAATAAGTACACCGAATCGATGAAAGAATTGAGACCTTCTCACCACTTTGTGATTCAAGAAGATAAGGGACAGCCCAAGGCTGGAAGATGTCTACCTTTTGTGGACGGTTCCCTTGGTTCTTTGGCCTTTGGCGGTTCTACTTTGGTCACCGTGGGCTCTGCTACTTCAGCTTTTTTCACCACAGGCTCCAGTTTGGAGGGTTTGGGTGCCTCCACGGGCTTCACTTTAGGCACTTGTGGTATCTCCACGGGCTCTGGTTTGGATGCCACTACAGGCTCAGGTTTAGGAGGTCCAGTTTCTACCGCAGGCACTGGTGTGAGTGCTTTGGGCTCCACGACAGGCTCTGCTTTGGCTGGTTTAGATACCGCTACAGGCGCTGGTTCGGGCACCACCACTGGCTCTGCTTTTGGCACTTCAGGTTTGGACTTGATCTGAACAGGTTCTGGTTTTGGCTCCTCGGAGACTTAAAGTGACACGTTTGAAACTCAAAGATGAGCTTTCGCTCCAAGAAACAAACACACAGACAAACACATGCACAAAGAACGTCCAGAGAAGAAGGCAGAAAGTACCTTTGGGTGACGGCGCGGTCGGCTTTTTCAACAGCACAGGCTTGCCCTCCGGTTCTGGCTCAGGCTTTGCAACCGGCTTGAGTTTGGACTCTGGCTCAGGCTTTGCAACCGGCTTGAGTTTGGGCTCTGGCTCTGGCTCAGGCTCAGGCTTTGCAACCGGCTTGAGTTTGGGCTCTGCCAGTTTGACCTTGGGCTCCGGCTCGAGCTCCTGCTTGGGCTTCACCACCGGCTTGAGTTTGGGCGCCGGCTCGGTCTCGGGCTCAGGCTCCGGTTTGGGCTTCACCGCCGGTTTGAGTTTAAGCTTTGGTTGAGGCTCGGGCTCAGGCTCCGCCGCTTTGGGCTTCACCGCCGGTTTGACTTTAAGCTTTGGTTCAGGCTCGGGCTCAGGCTTTGCCACCTGCTTGACTTTAGGCTCCTGCTCGAGCTTTGCCACTTGCTTGACTTTGGGCTCGGGCTCCAGCTCAGGCTTCACCACCGGTTTGACTTCAGGTGGAACCTTTTTAGGCTCTGTCAGTGCTGGAGGCTTGGGCTCGTCTTGAGGGTAGGCAACACAGAAATTAGCACAGAAGGACGATGAAGAAGAAGAAGAGATGTTAGCGACATACGAAGAGGGCAAAGAATAACAAGAGGTGAGAGGCAACCGCAAGCAGGGACAAGTACCTTTCTTTGGCTCCAGCTTCCTTGGTGTCGGGGGCTCTGCGACTGCCTCGGCTTCTTTCGAGACATTTAAGCGCCACATTAGCGACTGGTCGCAAAGTCATCATCAAAGGGAACAAACTACCTTCGACCGGGCTGACGACTTTCTTCTTCTTCTCCATTCGAACTTCTTCTGCCACTTTGGTCACTGCGACATGAACACTCCCGTCAGTCGCCTGCTGTCAATGCTAAACCCAGCCATCGGACGCGTCGATCGTCTCACCTTGCAGGCGCACAGCTTCTTCCTCCTCTGCTGCCAGCTCCACTTCCTGTTCCTCCCGGACTTTGGCCACTTGGAAAAAAGGAACATTTAATCAAGTCAGCCAGAAGACATCAAAGAAGACACGAGTGGGTTTTCTTGGAAGTTTGTGGTACCTTTGGAAAGCACTTCCTCTCTCACTTCCACTTTCTGTCTTTCCACTGCCTCTTGGACACTAACTGCAGGAGACACATTTTGAAAGGTTCATTTTGAAATCCAGAGGGGACACATCAAGGGCACAAAATGGAAGGACCAGGGGCCAAAAGGCAGGAAGACCCTCTTGTCACCTAAGTCACCAAACAAAAGGTGATAACCAAAGACGACAGATTTCTAACAAACTGCGGGTGGGTCCTCTGTAACAAAAACTAAAATAGTGACCACTATTTCAAGTTGTGTTATAATTCATCACTGGACGTCACTTTTAGTTAGCAGCGTGAAATTTGGGAGGCATGTCTCTCACGAGTAGAGATGCAGCTTTCAAATAGCGGGTCAGGACGCCCTCCGAGCGGCCCGACATGAAACGGTTCCCACATCAGGTCTGTTGTTGTCCATAACGCGAAAATAGCCCTTGCGACATAAGGATTCCTCAGCCAGAGCGGGTCACAAATATGCAAATACGGTTTTCAGTCTTACCTTCGACGTCCACCGATGAAGGTGCTTCAGGCTTCTCCACAGGAACGTCTTGCACATCTACACAAAAATGCGTTCCTTCATTATCAGTACCTGCATTGCGTGTTCAGAGAGGATTCATTGGCCAATTACACGACCGTTCAAAATTTTGGGCCAACCCAAACAGTCTCCATGAAAACAAACATAATTGCACAAGTGTTTTCTAGGTTTTTCTAATCATCCATTAGCCTTCTACCGCAATTAGCAAACACAATGGAGCATTAGAACACTGGCGGGAGGGAGGGAGGAATGGCTGCTGCAAATGGGTCTATGTAGATATTGCATTTGCAGCTAGAATAGTCATTTACCACAGCAACAATATTCCTGATTAGCTTCACGTTACCCTCGCTGGAAAATAGTGATTTTTTTTTTCAAAATAAGAACATTTCTTAGTGACCCTAAACTTTTGAACGGCCGTGCGCTGACAGCATGAACAAATCATGTCATTATCAGTCATGACAAGCTTGCGTCCATCCCCCAAACTGAGCTCAGGTTCGCCTCCGCCAGCGTGAGGCAATCCCGCTCGGACTCAACGGTCAGCGCATGTCAACCGCTGGGGAGCCGAGACGCTAACCGTCGTTGCGGCTAACCCGGCTCTCGCGACTTCAACATGTAGGCTATGCGATTGAGTCCTCGGATCAACTGTGAAAGACGGCTAAAGACCAGGGTGCGGTGTTGGAAAAGGAAAGTACTTACCAAAGGGAACCGTGGCTAATTGGATCTCTGTGAAAAAGGAGGGGCGAAGAAGAAGAAGAAGAAGAAGAAGAAGATGATGATGATGTTAAGCCCAACAAGAGTGTCAATCCAAGGGTGATTTAAGGTGGTACCTTTGCCAGACAAATAGAGCTCGGCGCTGCTCTTAGCTTCACCCCGGGGCTCCAACCTCACAATCACCGAGTACACGCCTACGTGAGAGAAGTCACGGGTCGGCGCTCACGACAAACAGTCCGATGTGCCCGAATGGGGGAGCCGGGCCAGCGCGCGACTACGCACCTTCATCCTCCACGCTCACATTTCGGATGACCATGAAATGTCTCCGGCCCTCACTACGGAAGTTGTACTTGGGGCTTTCTCTCAGCTCCCAGGTGTCCTTGTACCAGGACACCACCGCGTTGTCGAAGGACACCTCGCACTCAAAGGTGGCAGCCTGACGCTCGTTCACCTCCACGTTGTGGATGCGCTTGGTGAAATGAATTTGCTCAGCTACAATAGACAAAGACGGACGGCGTCGAGTGAGAAGGCGGTGCGAGGCCCGGCGGGCGACAACATCTGCACTGGCTGTCATTTGGGTGATGCTCTGTGAGAGAGGCTGGCATGGCAGGAGAGTTAGGAGGGATGTCGTTAAGATGGCAGAGAGACGCACTCCAAGAGAGGAACAAGATGAGAACGAAAATGTTGGGAGTGCCGAGTGTGAGTCGACGACAGAGGAGGGATGGCTGGAGTGTTGGAGGGGAGCACTGTTAGGGTGGCAGACTGACAAAGTACACAACAGCCACGCAGGGGTTGGGACGGCTCAAGGTACCCCTGTTAGGAGTCCAAACGAGGAGATGAGATGATGATGAGAATGTTTTGTGAGAGGTTAGCAGGGGAGCAGCACTGGAGCGGGTGGTAGACTGACAGATTCCAGGTGACTCAACACTCTTCAAAATAACCCAACTTGGATCATAAATTGGAGCGATCCACGACTTCTTGGGTTGTTTTACACAAAAAAACCCAACAGATTGTTACGTTGGTCATACAATGGTCAAATTGACCCAACCTCCTGGTTCAGTCCAATTTTTAACCCAGGGTGTAGTAGGGACACATGTTAGGGTGACAACTGACCAAGGGTTCAAGAAGGGGGACAAGCAAGGGGGTGGGTGATATGAGAGCCAGATGAACAGTTAAGGAGGAAGGAGACCTTCCCCAGGAATTCAATGAGAAGAACAAGTTTGGGATTAGTCATGGAGACGATGATGATGGTGGTGGTGGGGTCAGAAGAGGTTAGTGAAGGATCATTCAGAAGGTTTTTGGACTAGGTACCAACCTTCCACCCAAAGGTCGGAAGAGGACTGCAGGTTCAGGTACATGCAGGTGTACCGGCCCTGGTCTTCGGGCTTCAAGTCTTTGATATGAAGCTTCTGCAGCTTGTGTTTGACTTCGGACTTGAACCTGCCACCCTTGGTGTCTAACAGCTGGCCATTCTTAAACCACTGCACTTCCACATTGGGGATGGACAACTGACAAGTCAACGTACATGACTGGCCTTCCTTACCCGACAGGTCCTGAAGGTGTGTCTCCACCACAGCCTCTGGAAGAATCAAGAACATGGAGGCTTGGGTCAGTACTACGAACTCCAACCCCAGACGATGGACTATTAACATGAACTGTGGCAACAGAGCATGTACGATGGACTGTGTCTCTGAACAAGCTCTGTAGCTGTAGGCCATGTACTCTGGACTATGGTAAATGGACTTTGGCCTACTGACTAGGCACTATTGACTATGGTCTGTGGATTAAGCTCTATACACTGTAGGAATATGAACAGTGGACTACATCCTATGAGCAATGGGCTACATGGACTGTGAGCTGTTGACAGGACTGACCATCTGGCCTACTGGTCATAATGATGTTTTGCAAAACTAACCAGTGACGTTGAGCTTGGCGCTGGAAATATGAGGTCCGCACACCACCCGGTAGTTGCCCTGGTCTGCAAGTTGGCACCCCTTAATTTTCAGCAGGTGGCACTCTCCACTCACGCTGATGTGGTACTTGTCGTCGGTGTCCAATTTCTGCGTGCCCTTGTACCAGGACAGCATGATTTCGGGGTAGTTGATTTTCACCTCACATTCAAACAGAGCCTCCTCGTCAACGAGAACAGACTGGTCGCAGATGTCTTTCACCACGGTTACGGGCTAAGGGACGGACAAGAAGACGTTTAAGACATAGGTTTGGGAACTATGGACTGAGCACAGATCTCCTTCGGGAAGTGGCTCCTTAGAGTGGTTCTCCGAGACAAACGAGACATTTAGAACCTTCAACTGAGACACGTTTGCCGACCTCTGTGCGCTCCATCCTCTTCTGCAGGTCGGCCACCAGCCTGGCCATGTCCTCGTCCTCCCTGGGTCCACGCTCAATTTCCTGTCAAGCACAGGGGCCGCAATTAGCACTTCTGCGCGGACCAAGCCGGCACACGGGAGACCTATCTTACTTGTCGACCAGTTTCTTCAGCCTTCTCTTGCTTGAGCTGCTCAATGGCCTGGAGGAGACCCCGGTAGTCGGTGATGCCGTACATGCGGGCATATTTCTCGTACTCCTTGGGGTCAACGTTTCTCAGCAGCTCGACAATGTCGATGTCCTGCTCCGCCTCGGGACTCTTCTGCTTGGACGGCGTTCTGAAAAGGCAAAGAAGATTCGAGTTGAAGCACTGGCATTATTTGAAGAGGTGGGGGCTGCTGCGCCACCGCCAGCCCACGGACTGACTTCTTAAGCTTAGCTCTCAGGTCTCCCTCGAGCTGGGCGGCTGTCTTTTTCTCATCTACGTGGAGGTCGGCGGGGCACTCAATCTCGCCGTGCTTGTTGGAGGCCACGCAGCGGTACTGGCCCGAATCAGACTTGGTCACCTCCCGGATCTCCAGTTTGGACTCCCGACCCTTCTGCTCGATGGAGATGCGGCCGCCCTGGGTCAGCTGCCTCCACTTGCCCTTCATCCACTTAACGCTGGGGATGGGCTCCCCGCCCACCTTGGCAATGAAGGTGGCCGTGCCCTCTGCAAGTGACACCGTAGGGTCTCTGGATTATTTCGAATCCATTAGGTTCAGGAAGGTTCTTGTCATGACTGTGCTTGATTGTAAGTCTTGCGCTGTTGATGGTGCATCTGCAAGTGCTGATCTTTGCGATGCGGTCTCAGTGTTAAGAGTTATTGTGTTATTTGTATGGCGCAAGGTGTAGGGTATTTTCTATCGCAAACCCCATCGCAATCGATCGGTAGATCTCAAACTTTGTGCCGGCCAATCACTAGCCGTGATACTTATTGACCAAGCACGGGATAGACCAAACCTCCCCAGGGATTTTTCCAAGTTCCCTAACCGTAATTTAAAATAAAACCAAACACAAAAATCTAGTCTCTTGCAATGTCCTGGCCCTGAGAGGGGAAGAAAATGTTGGTGAGGGGGGAGGGACGGGGACGGGTGTCTCACTCTCAGTGACGTGCATGCCCTTGGGCTCCTGGACGAAGAAGAGCTGATCCAGCTTCTTGGTGGCAGCAACCTCAGCCGTCAGGTCAGTAGGCGCGGCTTCTTTTTCTTCAACGACAAAAACGACAAGATAAATATTTAGACCAGACAAGAGTGACAATGGGTTGCCGGAGGCTCTGTCTACTATCCTTAACGGTCGGTGACTTGCTCGTGTTGTCCAACAGAGATTGCAATTATCTACTGAGTATTTCTTTGAAGCTTTTCTTTTTTTCTTTTACCCTTGACGGTGACTTTAGCGCGGCACAGCTCGCTGCCAGCGTCATTAGTAGCCTTGCAGATGTAGTCGCCGGCGTCATGACGGGTCGCCGCGCCGATCTCTAAGCAGGCCGTCCCGTCGGAGAAGGTGACGCGACAGATCGTGGACGGCGCCACTTCTTTTCGGTCTTTCATCCATTGGATCCGGAGAGGAGGTGAGCCGCGTACGTGGCAGCGCAGACTCAGACGCTCTCCCTCAGACACGGACATGGCCTTCAGTGGTACGTCAAACACTGGGGCAGACTTTCCCTCTGCGAGGGACAGTGGGGGGCGTAAGGGCGTACACATTAGCTGGAGTGCTAGCCAACACATCTGATTAGCAATTAATGCCAACAACGCTCAATCATTTGCCATGCGATTAAGCAGCCTAAAAAACTACTCCCATACCAGGGTCGTTAGAACTACTAATTGGCCAAACCAGGATTGCAGGCCTGCTTGCTGCGAGCTACTGGCAGCTCAGAGTCTACTCCAGGGGTGGGCAATTCTGGTCCTCGAGGGCCGGTGTCCTGCATGTTTTCTATGTCACCTTGTTGCAACACACCTGATTCAAATGGTCAGATAATTAGCAAGGTCTGCAGACGCTGGATAACAATCCTGGTCATTTGAATCAGGTGTGTTGCAGCAGGGAGACCTATAAAACATGCAGGACACCGACCCTCGAGGACCGGAATTGCCCACCCCTGGTCAAAGGGGAAGCATATTGGTAGTAAAACATGAGCAATGTTATGTAACAAACATATCAATGACACTGCTGGTAACATGTCCTATTTTTTGTGGCGAGGGCTAACTGACCTGAGATTTTAAGGGTGACGCCACACTCCGCCTTTCCTGCCTCATTGGTCGCTTGGCAGCTATATTTTCCGCTGTGCTCACGTCGGCTCTTCTTGATGCATAGCACAGCCACGTTGCTCTTAAAGCTCAAGTCGTAATCGTCAGAGTCTGAGATGCCGGCGCCGTCCTTAAGCCAAAGGACAGACATGGGCTGGGATCCAGACACCCGGGCCTCCATCTTGACCAGGCGACCCTCAGTGTCCTCCAATTCCTCAGATGGCTTTTTGGTGAATATTGGAGGGTTCTTACGCTCTAGGGATAAGACAAGAACACCCGTGGAGATTAAAACCAGAGGGATGAGATGAGACAAAATGAGACCAGAGGGGTGAGCCACAAAGACCAGGGGTGCAGAATGCAAAGTCCAAGATGGCATGGCACAAAGTTTAGGACCGTGCACAGACTACAGCAGAAGAATACAAAGACTATGGAGGTAAGAAAAAAGACCAGGGATGTGGAATAGAACAGCAAGCCCAGGGGGACGAGATGCAAAGACAACTGAATCAAGATACAACGGCCGGGGGGCCAGGACAAGAGGGACTGCAAAGATCAGGGGGGGGGGGAAACCCAGGGATTGACACAAAGACCTGAGGGATGTGACGCAAAAACCAAGGGGGGTAGACACAAACAGCTCTGAGGGACAAAATTACCAGATTATGAGACATACAGACAAGGGGAGCAGGACTGAACGACAAAGTGGCTGATAGACATAAAGACAAGCGTGGGTTGGACATGAAGATCAGGGGGCTTCAATAGCAATACTCGGAGAATGGGATAAAAAAACAAAACAATGTGATGGGAAGATGAAGGTGGGCTGGGACCAGAAACACAAGGACAAGGGGTTTGGGGATACAAAGACCAGGGAGACATCACACAATGACAAACACCTTTGACTGTGACATCACAGAAGCAGAAGTCCTTCCCGACATCGTTGGCAGCATGGCAGGAGTATCTTCCCGTGTCTGCTTTGTCGGTCTTGAGGATAATGAGCTGGGCGGTGTTATCCTCCAAGCGGATCCTGTAGTTCCCGCCACTCCGGATGTCCTTGTGGTCCTTAGACCAGGTCACCTTCATGGGTGTCGAGCCAGTCAGGTGACACTCCAGCTCTACGCCATCACCCACCATCACAGCCTGCGTCGCCGACAACTTCCTGTCAAAGACTGGTGGATACCGCGGCTCTGCGGAGAGAGGATTTGAACTGGTACTTGTTTTTTTTTGTTTGTTCTTTTAAGATATTTCCTGGCACTGACCTTGTAGGGTGAGCTTAGCTCTGCACGATGCGGAGCCAACACTGTTGGTGGCCACGCAGGCGTATTCCCCGGCGTGCCTCATCTGGCTGCGGTTAATGGTAAGCGTGGCTGTGTTGTCGTGGTAGAGCACCGTAAAGTCATCCTCGTCCCGCACCGGCTCGCCATCCTTCAGCCAAGCAACGTCCAGAGGGGATGAGCCGGCCACGCGGCACTCGAAACAGACCATAGATCCCAAGGTTTGCTGGAGGCTCACGATCTTCTTGGGGAAGCTCGGCAGAGTCTTAGCCTCTGAGGAAGGAAGAGGAGCATCAGTCAGCAAAGACACACCCGTTGTAGTATTTGAAAAGTATTGATGTAACTTCTGAGAAGTACTAAATCACAGAGATGGCCCTTTCTGATTGGTGGTATTTGTTTGAGGAGCATCAGTCCTGACCTTGCACGCTGAGGCGACACGTGGAGGCGGCCATCCCGATCTTGCTCTCGGCCTTGCAGGTGTACTCGCCCATGTCGGCCTTGGTGGCTTTGCTGAGTTTGAGGCAGGCCACGCCTTTGCTGTACTCCAGTCTGCAGGCGGCGCTGGAGCGCACTTTGCCATCGCCCTTAAACCAGGACACTTTGATCTCGGGGGTGCCCGCCACGTGACATTTGAGGCAGACGGGGTCGCCGGACGTGACCTCCATGGACTCCAGGGGCTCCAGGAAGTACGGCGGCTCTGCAGGAAGGAGACAAAGGTGGCGACAAAGTCAAGACCCTTGTGCCTGTACTGTGGATCCTCCAATTTGGAGGCTCTGGAGTCCCAGGGTACGGGTGGGTTTTCTCCGGGAAAACTGTCTGGACAATAAAAATTTGAGAATTCGTGCACACACCCAGGACGGTGACGGTGGCCTCGCATTCATCTTTGCCGGCATCGTTGGCCACGCGGCAGGTGTACTTTCCGGCGGCATCCTTGTCGTCTGTGCTCAGACATTCCAGGATGCAGGCGCTCTCCGTAGTGCTCAGGTTGTATTTGTACGACGCAAACACCGGTTGCTCCTCCTTGAACCAGCTCACCGAGATCTCGGGCGTCCCTGAGTATGTACACTCCAGCCTCAGAGGTTTACCTTTCTCCACAGACACATCCTTCAGCTTCTTCACGAACAAAGCTGGCTCTGGAAGAAACACGTCGGCGGATGGTGGGTGTCAGTCACAACCCGGTGACCCACGATCAGATGTAAGGTGAACCAAAATAGACAGACGGGCCCTAACCTTTGAGCAGCAGGTTGACGGGGCAGCTGTCCTTGCCCACGTCGTTGATGACCTGGCACGTGTACTCTCCGGCGTGACTCCTATTCACCCGGGAGAGCTGCATGAGGACCTGGTTGTCCTTCAGCGAGAAGTCGCAGTCCCGCCCGACCTCCAGCTCCTTGGCACCCCTGAACCACTTCACCCAGAGGGGGACGCTGCCCTTTACGATGGCCGAGAAGATAACGTCCGAGCCCAGCGTCGCCTCGACCGGCTGTGGCGGAACCGCGAAAGACGGCGGCTCTGTGAACAGGAACAAATCACAGCGAAGGAATTATTGCTCTGTTTTTTTGTGGTTTTGTCACAAAATCCTAAATTAGGAATAACAAAGCAAGTCACGATTGCTACAATATAGCCATTCCACTTGCGGAGTCATGGACAAAAATTATGAGAGCCCCCTTGTAACTTCAGTTTCTTGCTTATTTTCTTGCCGGCTGCAACTAAAGGTACATTAGATGCGTGTTTTCTCGATACTGGCCACAAAGCTCTTGCGACACTAGCATCAGGCATTGCACTAGCGAAACCTCTCAAAGACTCTGCTTACCTTTGACGTCCAAGGTGGCACTGGTTTCACTGGATCCCGCTTCATTGATCGCCTTGCACCTGTATCGTCCCGAGTCGGACAGCTTGAGGCTCGGTAGCCTCAGGGTGCAGTTGTTGTCGCCGAAGGAGATGCCGTAGGCGGGCCCACTGTGAAGCTCCTCGTCATCTCGGTACCAGGAAATGGTGAAAGGGGTCGAACCCGACACCTTACACTCCATCTCGACGGTTTGGCCCACCATCGTGTTACAGTCCTTGAGTTTTCTCGTGAAAGAAGGCGGGATGATTTTGTCTGTCAGGGGCGGAAAGATGGCACAAAGGTGGAATACCCAAATGTAATGCTTTGTCTCTCCATTTGTTGCAAGAGTCAAAAAGAAGGCCCGGAACTAGGTAGCGGATATACAAACAACTCTCCATGCAACGCGAGCTGAAACGTCAGATGGAAGCGACATGTCGTTAGTCACCCGAATGTTGTTAGTCACGTCAATGTTGCACAGAGGCTGAGATCAACCGGAGTCAAATTCCTTGCTTGGCATGCACAAACCTGGCCAATAAAGCTGATTCTGATTCGGACACGTGCACCGCTTCGTCTCAAAATATGAAAACGACAACACGGGTGGATGCAAAAATGTCTTGCGCAAAATCAAACCTCAAAGGCACAGGCAGTTGCCATGTCACATCAAAGAAAGCAACAAAGGTCTCGAGAGACCGGACTTCCTTCAGTCATGCAATGAAAACGCCCCAGACAGCGGCAAGGGCATATAGTGACGCGACATTCCTTGCGAAAGGTCATAGAGGGCCACACAAGGCAATATAAACACAGGGGTCCGTTGGCAAATAAAACCCAAAACACTCGAAAGAGAAAAGTGCCACCAACCTAAGACCGTGAGATTAATTTTGCTCAGGTCCTTCCCGACCTCGTTGGTAATTTGAAAGGTGTACTCTCCGGAATCCAGTTTCTCCGCTGCCAGCACGTTCAGGCTGGAGATCATGCGGGAAAAGGAAATGTTGTACTTCCTGCCGGAGGCCAGCTCCATTCCATCCTTGAACCACTTGGGCACCAGCTCTGGGGTGCCGCACACTTTGACTTCCAGGGCAGCGATGTCGCCGGCTGTCACGCTCAGAGCGTCAGGCTTATCCACGATCTTGGCAGGTTCTGGAAGTGACATACGCAGATGTTTAAAACCGCGCCCGCTTGGGGTAGGAAGGAAGGAAGAAACACTAGAAGAGAAAGAGAGAATTATTGGGTTGCCAACCTAAAACAGTCAAGTTTGCAAAGCACTCTGTACTCCCAGCGTCATTGCACAGCTGGCACGTGTACCGGCCCGCTGCAGCCGCATCAGCCGCAAAAATTTTGAGAGACGCTCGCTGGTTCTCAAAGCGGATTTTTCTGTTGTCACCGTCCCGGAGAATGTGGTCCTTGCCCAGAAGCCAGGACACGGCGATTGGTTCAGAGCCTCTGACGGTGGCCACGAGGCTCACCTCTTGTCCCAGAACCACCGTCGCATTGGACAGTTTCTCCACGAAGGACGGAGGCTCTGGAGGAGACCGAGATACCAGTCAGCGGCGAGAAGGAATCTAGGTTCCGCACGCGATGCTTTGAAGTCCACTGACCTCTGAGTTTAACTGACGCCTGGCCGGTGTCGCTGCCTACAGGGTTTGATGCCTTGCACTCGTAGCACCCGGCGTCAGCCGGTTCAATCTCCATGATGTGCAGCGTGGCCGAGCTGCCCTCACTCAACATCTTGTACTTTCTGCTCTCCATCAGAGGCTTGCCCTCCTTGAACCAGGCAGTCTGGAAGGGGGCTGTGCCGCTCATCTCGAAGTACAGACTCACATCCTTCCCTTTCAGCCCTTCTACCGGTTCAGGTACTCGAATGAATGATGGCGGGTCTACGGGAACACCAGCACATCATTCATTGCAAAGGCATACGAGACCTGCAGGTGGCGTAGAGCCTTAAAGCTGAAACTCAAAAAGCTTAGACAGCTTTAAGGTTTGTGATCACTCACAGGAAGTCAGTGAAAAAAAACCGACCTTTTACAGTAAGCGTGGTGCTACAGCTGACACTGCCGGCGTCGCTAAAAGCTTCGCACGTGTAAACGCCGTCATCGTCGAAGGCAGACGTGTGCAGCTCCAGGGTGGCCACTGAGCCAACAAACGACATGCTGAAGTTGCCGCCGTCCATCAGCTTGGTGTCCTGTTTGTACCAGGTCACCTTGATGGGTCCGGTACCGGTGACCCTGCACTCCAGGCGGAGTGGCTCGCCCCGCTTCACACACTTACTGGCTGGGAGTTTCAGCACAAACTCGGGTGGTTCTGGAAAGGTCAAAACATTAGCATTAGCCGGCGTAACCTCCGAGTTGACTCTGAGTCATCCAGTTCATGGATAACCATGAAAATCGAGTGGAGGCAATTGGACTCGTCTTGGTTGCGCGCCACACTTCAGACTTAGCGGCACCTTCAGACAAACGAGCTCCCTAGAAGTCAAATTAGCCATATTGATGACGCAGCACGGCACAGTGACAAGTGCGGGGAGCTCTTCCTTAGCGAGACCAAGAAAGCAGCTTAACGTGACGTGTGAGGTGGCCGACCACAGCCAGACAGAAGAATAACAGAAGAAATACCCACATGACAACGAAGCAATGCTAACGCCGACCAAACCCCACTAAACATAGCGATGAGAGACAATTGTCCAACCTTTGACCGTCAAGTCGGCGCTGGATCGCACGGAGCCGGCATCGTTGCTGACTTGGCATGAGTAGACGCCGCTCTGGGTGACACCCACAGAGTAGAGCTCCAGGAAACAGGAGAGCCCCTCCAGCCCCATGAGACATGCGGGCCCTGTCATCAGCTCCAAATCATCCTTAAACCACTTGATACTGAAGGGTGGTGTCCCCTTGAAAGTCCCTTTGAAACGCACCGTGGCATTGGGTACGGTGGCCTGGGATTCTGGCATGGTGACAAAGGTGGGCGGTTCTACAGACAGTGAAACGGAGCGGCATATAAAAGCAGCTCCTCAAGTCGAGGATCAAGTCAGCAAGCCAAAACACGGTTTAACCTTTGACTCTCAGGCTTCCGGTGCACTGGCAGCTTCCCGCGGAGTTGCTGAGTTTGCAGGAGTAAGAACCTGCGTCTGAAATCTCTAAGTGCTCAATCTCCACGCACACAGAGTTGTCTTGCTGAATCAGCTTGTGCTTAACCCCGCTGGAGATCTTTCTGCCGTCTTTCTGCCATTCTACAGAGATGGGAATGGACCCGGATATCTTGCAAACCATCTGAACAAAAGAGCCCAAAATCTCCTGCATGTCTCTGAGGGGTTGAATGAAGCTCGGCGGGATGACTTGTTCTGCGACCAGGAGGACAAACACAAAGTCAAGATGCGGTCCAGATGTCAGGGTTAGGGTTAGGGTTAGCTCCTCAGCACCCATGCTCGTTACACCGACCTGAGACAACCACTTGGACAGTGCAACTGCAGCTACTGATGTGGTTGGACGCTTCAAAGACATAGTCGCCCTCGTCCTCTCTCTGCGCTGACTGAATCTTCAGGCTGCTGATGTTGTTCTCAAAGCTCAGCTTGTGCTGCCGGATGGACTGCAGCTCCTTGCCCTCTTTCAGCCAACGCACTTTGAGCTCTGGCGAGCCCGTTACCTTACAGTCCAGGCTGACCGGGTCTCCGGCCGTCACCCTCACCACCTGGGGTTTCTCGGAGATCTGAGGAGGTTCTGCAAGCCAAGCCATTAAAGGCACAAGATTACAGCAGGTCGGGCATAAGACCTGCCTTGAAAGGGAGAGGTTCATGAAGAGGGAATACCTTGGACCGCCAGGGTGGCCACACACTTATCCTGGCCGGCGTCATTCATGGCCTGGCAAGTGTAAGAGCCGCTGTGACCTGCTTCACAGGCAAGGATCCTGAGTGTGGCCAAATGGTTCTCAAACGTTCTCTCCATGTTTGGATCTTCCAAAATCCAGTTGCCGTCCTTTTGCCATTGTACAGAAATGGTTGGGGAGCCGCCCACTGAGCACTCAAAGACCACCTTCTTACCCAGAACACAGGTGGCGTTTTCCATTCTCTTTGTAAATGTCGGCGGTTCTGTTTGAGAAAATTGGCCGTTAATTCTGGCGGCGGCCTCGAGCCTGAGAACATTTCAAAGCCGACGGCACCGACCTTTGAGGCTCAGTACGGCCTTACAACTACAGCTTCCCACCTCGTTGGCTACGGTACACTGGTATTCGCCAACATCGCCCGTGTCACATCTGTTCACCTCCAGGCCCACCGTGTCATTGAGCAGGGAGAGGCCGTGTTTAGCGCTGGCCTTCAGCTCCTTGCCGTCTTTGTGCCACGTGATGTCAAAGGGGGCGGTGCCGGCCAGTTGACAGTTTAGCCAGGCGCCGCTGCCTGTCACAACGCTAGCGGGCATCAGCTCTCGTACAAACACGGGCGGCTCTAACGTGGAGAAACGACAGGGGTCATTCTCCCGGAATTTGGAACCCTAAGACAGCCACTTGGACAGGTGACTGGACTGACCTTTGACCTGCAGTTCCATACTGCAGCTCTCGCTTCCCGCTTCATTGCGAGCTTCGCAGAAATAGGTCCCGCTGTCTTTGACGTCGGTTCCGCACAACTCCAGGGTGGCCAAGGAGTTGACAAAGGTCATCTTGTGGCGACTGTCGGAGCTGATCTCGGAACCCTCCCTGAACCAGTAGATGTCTATCTCGGGAGTGCCGCTCACTTGGCACTCAAAGACTTGACTCTGACCCGGTCGGATCACAGACAAGCGCGCTGGCGTACGCGTGAATTTCGGCGGTTCTGTGGGGGGGAAGCAAGCACACACGTGGCAATCAGAAAGACCTCAAAAGCAAGACTAGAGTTTGCGTTTGAACCCCGCGAATCTCACACGTGCCTATCAGCTCTATCAGCTGCTCAGCCTTGTGAACAATATTTTTAAACTCATTTGAACATAAGCAATTCATTGTGCCACAGCAAAAGTCCTGCTGAGCCCTGTGTTGTCTTTCCTTTGGAGCCAGGTTTGGCTGTTTCTCTTTTGTTTCGATTAAAACAAACAATGGAACAGATGGTTGGATGGAACGGAAAGTAGGTCTGGAGAGGAACCTTTGACGAAGAGTGTGGCTTGGCAGGAGACGGTGCCGACATCGTTGTGAACCTCGCAGACGTAGTCGCCGGAGTCTGAGGTTTTGGCAAAGAAGAGCTCCAAAGAAGTGGAGGTGTTGTCCTTTGTTACCAGGCAGTCGGAGCTGGACAAGATCTCTTTCTGGTTCTTAAACCATTTTGTGGTCAGCGGCGGCGTGCCTGAGACCAAAGCGCTGAAATGGACCTTTGACCCAGGCAGAACGTTCATTGATTCTGGTGGTTCAATAATGCAGGGAGGCTCTGGAAAAAGAGATCAAAAGATTGCGAGCGAGCTCGGCGCCGTGCTTCACCCGACCGGGACGAGAGAGAGAGCGATTCAAACCTTTGACAAACAAGGTGCCCGAGCACTGAGCGCTTCCCGCCTTGTTCTTAGCGATGCAGGCATAGCTTCCGCTATCTTTGCTGTCCAGGTTGGAGATTTCCAGGAAAGCGACATTCTCAAAGAAGGTGCACTTGTGTTTGTCGTCCGTCTGGATCTGCTTTTCGTCTTTGTACCACTGGATGCTGAGGGGCAGTGAGCCAGAGACGACGCATTCGAGATGCGCGAAGGAGCCTTTGATACCTTCGATTTGCTTCAGCTTCCTCGTGAATGTCGGCGCAATGATTTGATCTGACGTGGGAAAAACAAAGAGGTTAGGAATAGCGCGCGCGTCGAGACGGAACCCGGTGCTAACAGATCTGCGACAAATGTTGTCTACTGACCCAAAATGGTGAGCTTCGCCTTGCAAGAACTGCTCCCTACATCGTTTGAAACCTCAAAGGTGTAGTCCCCGTCGTCACTTTTATCGGTTTTATTGATTTTTAGCACAGAGCCGGAGTCCGTGCTTTGTACTTTGTACCGCTGGCCGGAGACCAGTTCATTGCCGGCCTTTAGCCAGCGCACCTTAAGGGGCTTGGTGCCCGAGAACCTGGCCGCCAAGGTGGCCAGGTCTCCGTGAGTCACACTGATGGACTTGGCCTCCTCGGTGACCTTAGCCGGTTCTAAGACGTGAAGGACAAAAGTCAGCAAAGTTTCTCCGGACCCATACGCATCACAACGTCGGAGCAGAAGAAAAGCTCCATTGAGCGCGAGCCTCCACGTTGCCACGAAGACGAGCTGAATTCAGTTGTTGAACGAATGGACTGTGAGGGCTTGCAAACACACCTTACTACTCAACTCTCATGCTTGCTGGCAACTGAATATACGTATCTGAAATACATGCCATACATGTCAAACTGCAATTTGACACTGCCGTCCGTATGTGGTCGAGCTAACCCGGTCGGAGGAGAGTGAACTGCTGAGTTTGAATCTGGAAGACTACTGACCTTTTACGGTCAGAACCGCAGAGCAGGTCTGGCTCCCCGCCTGATTCTGAGCATGGCACGAGAATTTGCCGCCATGCTTGCTGTCAATCCTGGTGATGTGCAGCAGGGCCGTCCGGTCCTTGTACAAAATCTGAATGTTTTCGGCCTCTTTCAGCTCGTAGTTGTCTTTGAACCAGGTGACGGTCATGGGCTCCGAGCCCTTCAGGGTGCATCGCAAGGACACCTCGCTTCCTACCAAGGCACTCACGCTCTCCAGCTTTTGGACAAACGAAGGAGGCTCTACAACAGAATTCATCATCGTGCCTTGTGTTAGACCATTTGGAACAATTCTCCAGCAGCAGAAAGCCATTGGAACACCAAGCGAGAAGCAGCAAAGCTATTCAGAAGAGTTGGGTGACAGTACAACGGCGGCAACGGTCTAGACTAGAGCCTAGGTCCCGAATACAAAGATGATGCGGGATCATCTGAACTGACCTTTGAGAGTGACTCGACATTCGCAAGTGGCCTTCCCCACTTCGTTCTCCACTCTACACTGGTACAAGCCCACGTCTCCCTCTTCCAAAGCCAGCACCTGAAGGGCCACCAGGTCCTCCTTCACCGTGATCCTGTGTTTCTTATCGTTCCTCACCAGCTTTGTGTTTTTGTAAAAGGACACCGCGAATGGGGCCGAACCGGACAATTGGGCCTCCAGCATCATCTCAGACCCCTTCACCGCATCTTTGGATTCCATGAAACGAGCAAACGCCGGGGGCTCTAAAGGAACACAGTCAACATAGAAAATTGAAGGGAAGAATACACATCGCCAGCAGCGATGTTGGCTTACTCCTGCGACACTCTAAACATGGGTCCGGCACGGGAGGTACAGTTTGACTGCAAAGTGGACAAACCTTTGACTGTGACTGTGCTACTGCAAGAGTCGCTGCCAGCCTCACTGGTAGCCATGCACACGTAATTTCCACTGTCATCAACAGTGCACTCGACTATCTCCAGAGAGGCCACCGAATCTACCGAGGTCAATGTGTACTTGGGACTGTGGCTCATCTCCATGCCATCCTTCAGCCACCTGAAGCCTATGACAGGAGTGCCCGTCACTTTGCACTGCAACTTGACCGAGTTGCCGCTGACCACCAGCGCGGTGGCCTCGGGCTTCATCACAAAGACGGGAGGTTCTGAGAGAAGAGGTGAGTGAGGTTTAGGAATCGGGTTAGGGTCAAATGGGCTCATTCGCGCGTATGAAGACGGGCACCTTTGACGAAAACCACCGCGGTGCAGTCCACCTTGCCGGCGTCATTGGACACCTGGCACGTATATTTGGCGGAGTCGCCGGGTTTGACGGAGGAAAGCTCCAGAGTGCTCACGGAGGCTTCTTTCTTGATGAAACAAGAGCCTCCGCTGATCATTTCCCGATCTTCTCTGAACCACTTGACAGACAGCGGAGGGGTTCCAGTAAAAGCGGTCTGAAGGCACACGGTAGTTCCAGGGATAACATCCCGGTCCTCGGGTGTCACTGTGAATAGCGGCGGCTCTGGAGGCCGCGAGCGAGAAGGAAACATGCACTTTACATTTACATCCAGTCAATAAAACGGCGGCGGCGGCGGCGGTGCAAGATGCAATCGCACCTTTGACATAAAGTATGCCGCTGGTTTCTTTCTCGCCGGCTGGATTGGTGGCTCTGCATTTATAGACTCCGGAGTCAGCTTTTTCCAGCTGACTGACGGTTAGCGAGGCAGAACTCTCCTTGAAGTCCGACAGGAATTTGGCTCCGGACTCAATTTCCTGTTCATCTTTGAACCAAGCGATGGTGATGGGTTGGGACCCAGACACCTTACACTCCAGTGAGATGTCGCTGCCAATGTTACCGTCGACCCGTTTTAGGAACTTGGTGAAGGCTGGAGGCATTATACGGTCTGCATATCAAAGGGGAGGGAGGTATGGGGTGTATTAGTCGTTGGGAAAGCAAGCAAAAAGCGACTCGACCGAGGGCTTCACGTTGGATTTGATCAGCTCTCCGTCAGAGTCAATCACACATACTAAGAGGTTACGGCAAAGCGCACCTAGAACTGTCACCGAGCACGTGCACTGGTCTTTCCCGACTTTATTGGTGACCTCCATCTTGTACACTGACGTATCGGCTTTTTCTGCTTTGAGGATCTTCATGGAGACCACGTTGTCCTTCTGGCTCATTTTGTACTTGCGCCCACTGATCATCTCCTTGTCGTCTCGGAACCATTTGACTTTGAGGTCTGGGCTTCCCGAGACGGTGCACTCCAGCGTGGCCGAATCGCCTGCTGTCACGCTGATGGACTCTGCCGGTTCTACAATTTGAGCGGGTTCTGAGACAAGATTGGAGAGACTTTTAGCATTGGCAATTGCGAAGAACAAAGGAGGCTGCACGGAGGAGGATGTCATCTGACCATGGACCGTGAGGGCAGCTTCACATTTCTGTTGCCCAGCTTCGTTCTCGGCATGGCACAGGTATTTGCCGGCGTGGCCGGTGGCCACCACGGCTATGGACAAGATGGCCACATTGTTCTCAAACGTCATAGTGATGTTTGGATCGTCGTCCCTCAGTATTTCAGAGTCCTTCATCCACTTGACCGTGACGGGAGCCGAACCCTTCACGGTTCCCTGGAGCTTGACTGCGTTTCCCAACACCGCCGTGACGCTTTCCACCCTCTTTGCGAAGGTCGGTGGCTCTACGGAGAGATCAAAGCCACGAGAGCTAAGCTAGCGGCCAGGGAGCAATGTTAATGTTTTACCGACCAACCTTTAAGTTTGGCTACGCCCTTGGTGGTGACTTTCCCCACATTGTTGGATATGACACACTGATATTCTCCCATATCTGTACTTTCAAAGGGCTGGATCTCCAGCCTCAACATGGGCTCTTGGGAGATGACCTTGTACTTGTGGTCACTACTGATGGTCTTCTTGTTTTTGGACCAAGTGATCTCAAAGGGAGGGCTTCCCGCGACTTCACACTCCAGCAGAGCGCTGGCGCCCTTCACTGCCTCCACTGTCTGCAGCGCTTTCTTAATGGACGGTGGCTCTGTTACCAGAAGAAGGCAAGCGCATGAGTATACAGAGTTCCCCCTCGGAGCGCTAACAGCAAGGAGAGAAAGATTCCGCCCAATGACACCAAAACAGTCGAGCGGTAGTTGTGACTGTGACTGCGTATTGACGCAAGCTCTGTTTGTAAGGAGTTGCTGCTGCTCTGTGTGTGTGTTAAAGTAGCTACGCAGCGTCACATCCGTGCGGATTTCGGCTCGCCTGTCCATGGCTATTTTAGGATTAAGATAGAGTGACACCCCTCGCTGCTAGGTCTGGAACATGTGCTGCGTAACAGATGGGTTACGTGGCACTGTACGTCACGGGAAAACATTGGCGAGGAAAGCCACGCTGCAAGACGTCTCAGACGAACCTTTGACAGCCACGGCTGCGCTGCAGCTTTCGCTGCCGGCATCATTTGACACCTCGCAGGTGTAGCGACCACTGTCGGTGACAAGAAGGTTCATGATCTCCAAAGTGGCTGTGCCGTTCGCGAAAGACATTTTGTGTTTGTCTCCAGAGCCCAGCTCTCGATCATTCCAGAACCAGTGGATGCGGAGCTCCGGGGAACCTTTGATGGTGCAATGCAAGCGAGCAGCTATTCCTTGCTTCCACGTGATACTTGGGTCCATTTTCTTCACAAAGCTCGGAGGCTCTGCAGGGAGGGAGTGGTTTTGTTTTTGAAGGGGGAAAAAAGTGCTTATATTGGTCAAAGAGAAGAAGCCATGCAAAGTGTTGGCGTCGGCTAACATGTCAGTCAAGGCTTACCTTGAACCGTCACCAGAGCCTCGCAGGAGGAGCGCCCGGCCTCGTTGGAGGCCGTGCACACGTACACGCCAGAGTCCTTCACTTTGGACTTGGCAATTTCGAGAATCGCCTCCCTGTCATCAAAGGACTGCTTACACTCCAGGCTCTGGTGGACCTTCTTACCGTCCCGGCTCCAGGTGACTGTCACACCAGTGTCCTCGTCCACCTGGCACTCCAGCCTCAGCATCTGGTTAACGGCGGCGGACACTGGCTCGAAGTTCTTAATGAATTTGGGCTTGCTGATGACTTTGAGCTCTGTGCTAAAGGTAGCGGCGCCAGCGCTGTTGGACGCCTTGCACAAGTACACTCCCTGGTGGCTGGGCTCAAGATTGGAGATGTGCAGGAAGTACTTGTTCTTCTCGCACCTCATGGCGTAGTGCCCTGACGGTGAGAGGGCTATGTTGTCTTTGTGCCAGACCACCTCTATCGGCGCCGAGCCAGTGAGCGAGCACTGGAACACGGCCGTTTTTCCCATATAGGATGTCACTGGCTCTGGTTTTGATACAAAAAGCGGCGGGTACATTTCTATGGAAAGCAGGTAGAAAAAATCTTAGAAAGCGGAAGGGTGAAAACGACACCTGGCAGCTCACCACTGCAAGAGGCCATTTGTGTCATAACCACACAGATAAGTCCGACTTTGCCCCCAGCCTCCCATCCAAAAATAATTCTCTCTCTCTCTCGCTCTCGCTCTCGCTCTCTCTTTCAATTTGACAGTAAAGTGTCTTCTTACCAGTGACTGCCAGAGAGGCTCCGCAGCTGGCGGCACCAAACTGGTTGGTGGCCTTGCAGCTGAATTCTCCACTGTCAGCTTTAGCGGGGTTCAAGACTTCCAGGGAAGACCCGGTCTGCTGGCTGACGATGCGGTACTTGTCGCTCGGTTTGATCTCCACACCGGACTTGTACCACTTGAAGGTCACACTCGGGGCCTCCTCGATCTCGCACTCAAACCTGGCGTGGCTGCCGACGTTTATCTCCAGAGGGGTGATTCTCTGCCTAAAGATGGGCGGCACTGAGACGCACATGGACAAAGATGATACATGTCAGTGGAACCGTGGCTGGATGGCTTTTGTGGAAAACACACACACACAGGACACAGGTGGAGATGTGATGAAAACAGATAGCAAGAACACAAGCCCCAGGATTGTGAAAGCTGACTTCATGGATTTCATGCTTGGGCTTGGGTTCAGGCTACGGGTGGAAGGATGAGCGCTTTGAAGGCATGCAGACACAAAGTGGAGAATGAACCGGGACAGACCACGGAAGCTGCCCGAAAAGCAGCACCGGGCACCCAGTGGGTGCTGGTCCTGCTCTTCAGACACTCGGTGTGAAAATACACATTGATGAGTTAGAGTGAAATGTGAACAGTCGAAAGACAAATGAAACACGTCTGGGTGGATTAGGAGTGACGCTCAGGGAGCGAAATGGATGAAAAGATGGAACATAGATTGATTGTCCTTGATGTCAAACCTCTTGAGACCACTGTGAGTCTGGAAGACGTTGTCGCTCGTCCGGCTTCATTCTCAGCCTCACAAACATATTCTCCTTGGTGTCTCTCCTTGACAACTTTTCTGATAACCAGCGAGTGCGTGTCGAGCTCCGTCAAACACTTGAACTCATTGCCAGATTGCACCAATTGCCCATTGAAGAACCAGTTCACTCGGGTGACATACTTGATGCTGGCACTAAATGTCACGGCAGCGTCTTCCTCAGCTGTTGCATCTTGCAGAGGAGCGACTATAAGGGGACGTTCTCTCTGTTCGGGCTTGGCCACTGAAATCTCCTCTCTGACCAACTGCTCCATTCTCTCCTCCGTGACGCCCCGAGTCGGTTCGGAGGGGGCAAGCGCCGCAGTCCCTTCGGCTTTGCGTTGGCTCTTCACCTCCTGTCTGGACACCACCACCGACTGCTCAAAATCCACCTGAGCCTCAGTGGACACTTGGACCCGCGATGAAATGGACTGCGCCACCCTCGCTTCCCTGGATTCCTGGACTACGACCCGCTGTTCAGCCGAGGCGCACTCCACCGCCATTTTGGACTCGGTCCTGAGGGCTGCCGCTTGAGATTCAACGGCAGTAAGGTCTACTGAGCTCTCCGCTACGCTCACTGTCTGCACAACAGAGGAGCTGACTTGCTTGGAGCGGGCAGAGGAGACCTGCGCCCGCTGAGGTTTGTCTAGCTGCATGGTGCCTGGCAGATCTGAAGTCAGAACGTGAGCCTCCTGGTGAACAATGGAGTGGAGCGCTGCCTTAAGTTCGCTTCTGAGGTCAGCTGTGCGAGGATATTGGCCCTGGAAAGCCAGTGTGATTTCCAAAGGCGTGCCCGTTGATGTGATCAGGTATGTAAACAACGTGTGCTTGGGTTCTCTCTGAACTTTGACTTCCTGTACTTCTGCCGCCCGGAGCCCGCCGACGACGTCCGCCAACAACACAGCGTGCTCAGTGGCTACTGCAGCCTGAAGCGCATTTCTGAGCTGACGACGTACGCTCACGCTGGATGCTTTTGGCATCTGAAGCACAAACGTCATCTCTTTGGGAAGAGTTGTGCTGTCTTTGGATTCTGGCGCGCGCAGAGACAGTTGGGCTTGCTTAGTAGCGGTGACTTTAGCCGACTCGGACTTGACGATCTCTCGAGAGAGCTCCCCCGTCAGTATTTGCTTTTCGTCCATTATTATCGACTGCCTGACTGATTGGCCTTCCTGGATCTGGACCGCAAAGTCCTGCTGTGCCGCTTCAAGAATGTCACTGCTCTCAGTGCAGCGCTCCTTCTCCTCCACCTGGACCGGCTCTGCGGGAACCTTTGGCTCTACCGTGCTCTTGCAGGTGACTTTGTCTACAGCTCCTAGGCTCTCTGCGTGTCCCGCCTCTATCGCCCGACTCTCAGCTACGCTGGTGAGGTGCATCACATTCCAGCGATCCTCTTTCTGCACCAAGGCTCTCTGCTCCTTAACGTCGGATGTGACTGGCGTCTCTTTGGGCAGTTGCATGGGTTGAAAAGACAGCTGGAGAATGTTCTGAGGCCTGGGCTCAGTTCGAAGCTGAGACTGAACTCCAGTCACAGACAAACTGAGCTCAGAGTGCCGCTCTGCAGTCAGCTGGCGTTTCTCCTCAGAGATAGCCGCGTGACTACGAGCCTTTTCGGCTTTCTGTGTAGCTGTCTGGTGTTGGGGCTTCTCGGTCACAAGAACACCTTCTTTGGGAAGCACCTCGACAGACTGGTTTGACTGGAGGTGAAGCAGAGTAGGGGACTCCTTACTTGGCTTAACAGCAACAGTACTCGCCCTGGTCTCAAACTCGGACGTGTCCTCGCAAACCACTGTCCTCTGCTCGTCCTGGCTGACCGAGTGCAAGACGGTAGGACTTGTCCTGGTCTTCGCCTGCTCTGCGTGGGGTTTCTCGCAAGTGAAACCGGTTTCAGAGGGGAGCAGGTCTTGATCGGTGATAACCTGCAAGTGCAATAGCTGCTCCCCTTCTACTTGGGACTGAATGGATACGGCGCTGTCCAAGGAGGGCAACTGCTGAGAGGACTCGGCCCGAAACGGGTGCTTTACCTCTGCTGTTAGACTCACTTTGGTCACACGGTCCTTACTGAGGAGGGCTGTCTCCTTTGCCGGTGTCTGCATGGAGAAGTCCGTCTCCTTGGCCAGCGTGTGTTTGGATTCGCTAACTGTGGCCTTAACTGGACGACGTTGCTCTCGCTTGACAGAAGTGGTCACAGCAGTGTCGGCCGTCGCTAGCTCAGCGGCGTGACCCTCTGGAAGTGCATATTTCTCGGTAGACTGGGCCGAGTACAAGATTTTGACCCCCTCTTTCACCTTGTAACCTTTCTCCTCCTGCGCCCCAGAGAGCTCTTGGGACTGTTCTTTCATAACTGCCATCTGCGACTCCACCTGATGCCCGCTAACGAGATGCTTGGGCTCTGATCTGGGCTGGATTGACGTGGACTTTCTGTCGGCCAGCGGCTCGGTGCTGGCGGTAACAAGAGGGGTGAGCTCCTCGGCTACGGCCGACATCACTTGCGACCTCTCCTCCCTTCTTGCCTGGAGCTCAGTCACCTCGGGACTCAGGATGCGCTCACAGTGCTGCTCTGTGAGGCCCGGACTCTCCTCAACAGACGATGTGAAAGCCGCCATGTGAAGCTGCTTTTGAGAAACAGCTGAAACTCGAGCCGGGTGGGTTGGCGCCTCCGAAACTCTCTCCTCCACCTCGAGAGACTGGAGCACTGCTGCCTGATGGGTCACCTTCTCACGGTGAACGGTGGCGGCAGAGATATCCAGCTCGGTGAGGGCGCCCACTTGCTCACTGGGAATAACGCGCCGGTCTTCAGTACCGATGGTATATACCATCTGGTCAGAGCTGACCCTGTCCTGGCCCGGGAGGCTGACCTGGAACAAGCGAGACTCGGTAGCCTGTTCTGTCTTGGAGACTTTATAACCTTTTTTCTGGACCACAACCTGCTTTTTGAGAGATTCTCTGAGCACGACCAGCTCCGCTCCACTCGACGCCTCCCCAAACTGGTTGGACGCTTTACACGTGTACATGCCGCTGTCTTCCTGTTTGACATCCTTGATGGTAATGGAGCCAGAGCCGTCTGGGTTAGCTGTAACGGCACACTTGGGGCTTGACTGGATCTCAAAAGTACCCTTGAGCCACTGCACTTTGGGCACCGGATCCCCGACGACTTTGTAATTAAAGCGAACCTCTGTCCCTTCCGAGCAGCTCACGGGTTGGAGCCGCACTGCGAACGTCGGAGGTTTACCTGTATACTGAAACATTTTCTCCACCCACTTCTCTGCCTGGCTGAGGTCCTCCTTTTTCACCTCCAGGTACGCGCTGCTTGTGGTATGGCCGAAGCGGTTGGAGGCGGTGCAGGAATACTCGCCCTCGTACTCTGACGTGACGCGAGTGAGAATTAAGGTAAACTCCTCCTTCTCCTCCACCAGTTTGTACACGGAAGAACTCTTGATGGCTTTGCCATCGCGAGACCACTGAACGGTGGGCTTGGGCGTGCCAGACACTTTGACACTAAAGACGGCGCTCTCTCCGGCGCTGACCGCCACTGGAGCGAGCTGGCTGAGAAACACTGGCTTCTCCTTTTTCTTCTCTATCGTGGAAGAGTAACGTTTGGGCTCTGGCACGAGTTCAAGTGTTTTGGTTTTGTGAGCCAACTGGACACCAGTGTAGTAGGTCTCCTCTTGTTCCTCCACCGTGGTGACAGTCGTGCTAGAACGTTCTGTCGGAAAACATCGAGCAAGAACGAGAAGAAAAAAAAGTCATGTTAGCCAAACAACAAAATGCATGCCGCCCATGTGAAAAGTACCGTAGCGCCGGTCTTGCCACGAGGTAGACGGAAATTTCAGACCAAGATGCAACCCTGTCCCGCAGAGGCACACAATTTGACTACCGTCGTATGGGTTCCATATCGTATCGTGCCACCCTTTTCCTTCATCATAGTTCTTTGATGTTTTGTAGATTCTTTGTATAAGAGGAGGGAGGGAGACGAGCAAAACCAAAACATCCGTTGTTTTCACTGCGCCGACGGCAAACCTCTTGAATCATTCTGGAGATTTTTGGGATTGACCGCGTCAAATAAGTCTTTGCACTTGTTTCTCCCGATTGCAGACAAACGCTTGTGAACACCTCGGAATCACGCATTTTTAGGAATCACTAAAGTTAGTATTGAGTTTTTGAGCTTCCGCAGATACCTTACGATCACTATCGTTAGTTTCCATATTAGCGGTAGTGACAGCGTTAGCCGTGGCAGTAGTTGACGAGTGGTGGTCGGAGCAGGAGTGACGCTGGTGGGAGTGTTTGGGATGAAGGTGGTGCTGGTGGTGGCAGCAGCGGAGTCAAATCCAGGTCCAGAAAATAGAAACCCCGCCACAGTTTGGCCCCAGGTCCTTCTGATCAACCGGCTCCTGAGGAGCTTACCTGCCAGCTTGGTTGAATGGAAGCACCCGTGGGGGAAGCCAAACTGTGGCAGGGTTTTTCCTTTCTGGACCTGTATTTGACACCTTTTACTCGTAGCAGTAGAAAGAGTAGTGCTGGTAGTATTAGCTTCATCAAGCTTCCTGATTAGTCAACGTGACCCACAAGAATCACCCACTTCTCATTCATCACTCCATGCTTCACTTAGTAAAACTAAAAAAAGGAAAAAAAAAACGATTGACAAGTCATGGTCTCAAACGGAAAGATTGAAATAAAGAAAGAAAAAAAAGACCCCGATTGGAGTTCAACTTTTGAAGTTTATTGTATAAACTCTGAGACAAAGGACACGTTTGTAAAAATGAAATATCTCTGATGCGCTCTCCAAACCTAAAAGAAGAGGGCACATTTACGGACACGTCCATAAGCATGCTGTGACACTTTCAAAGGTTCACAATCAAACACCTGTTGCGAAGCGGCAAAAAACAACAAACGTGACTCAAATAACACAAGCACCGAATACACACATCTACGAGTCAAACGATTATCAACTGTTTTCTTCATCTGTTTTATAACAATGCTCATAAAATGGGACCAACTTGCCTGCGTTTGCGCACATGACTTCATCATTTCCTTGACTGACCACGAACTCTGCACCCACAAAGTACTTCCGATCCACTTTCATATTTTCAAAGCAGATTGTCACAGCAGGCTAACACCCACGCAGCTTTCATGGATGCCTCCAAATGGCTACGAGAGGCATGCGTTTGCGTGGGTGTGCTGAACTAACTTACATCACCAGCCCAAAGCGAAAACTAAAAAAGTGGTGTTTCTTAAGTCAGAGACTTGAGGAACTCCTGACTTGTGGGAGCACTGGTTTGAGAGAAGCCATCCATGTCAAACTACAAAGGCCCTTTCCAAACTAAGGAAGAACCGCTTTTGGTTCCGCAATAAAACCTCAACAACCAAGAGTCCAGATGCCTCCATTCAGCCACTATAACCAAGCACGGACACGTTTCTCTAAAAGACCTTCAGCAACGCCGAGGTTTCGATCCATCCGGCTGCGTTCTGGATCAGGCATCGGTACTCGCCCGCGTCGCCCTGGCTGGCGTTGGTAATGAGAAGGTTAAAGTGACCTGGGGTTTTTTCCTGAACAATGCACCTGCCGTGAGCGACGCGCTCGCCATCTTTGTACCACTCGGCCGTAGGCGTTGGCTTGCCGCTGACCAGACATTGCAGAATGACCGGCGCACCGACGGCGGCGGTCACGTCCGTCAAGGGAATGACGCACCTCGGGGCCATCTCCGTCACTTGAAACTCAAAGCTACACATGTCGGACGACTTTCCCTTGAACTCCACCTTGTCCTCTTTGGCCGACTCGGCAAACACATCAAAGTTGATGCTCATGTGCCGGTCTTCGCTCAACCCACCGTCCGTAGTGGCCACCAGGCGGACGGCGCGCTGAGATTCATCGGCCTCTTGCTGAAACTCAAACTCGAGCTCAATCTCTGACGCTTGTTGCTCGTCCGCCGCCGTGTTTCCCACCAGCATGTCAAATTTCTGCGGCTGGACTTTGGCGCCGCCGAGAGACACGGACGTCAGCTCCCTGCCTCTGGTCTGTCCGGAGAATTCCTTTGCACTGAGCACCACCAGCGACGCTCTGCACAGCGTTTCGCCGACGACATTAACGGCACCGCAGGCGTACACGCCGCTGTCCTGCGCTGTCACTTTACAGATCTTCAGGAAATGACGCTCTCCGTCAGATGAGTGCAGGTACCGTCTGTTGTTTTGAGGAATTTTAATGTCCCCTTTGAACCAGGACACGACGGGAGACGGGATTCCCATCAGCGAGCACTCAAACACGGCAGTGGAACCCTGTGAGGTTTCAACATCGCAGATGGGATCGATAAACCTTGGCGGCATCTCGGTCACCTCAAAGGCTATTTTCAGATTCTCGTTTTCCTGGGTAACAAAGTCCACAGTGCCCTCCTCGTAAATACTCGGAATAACATCCAGGGATATAACCATGCTCTTGCTGTCGGCCGTGTACTCGGGAATGGTGATGATCTTCACCTGTTTCTCAAATTCCTTGACCTGGTTCTCATCCAGTTCGACTTCTAACAGGATCTCCTGGGGAGAAGGCGAACGAGACGAGTCATCCTTTTCCACATCAAACTCCATCACGTGCTGATGGGTAACAGCGGGCGGGGCACGCGAGAGCCTTCCTTCCTGCGACACCACAAGCACTAAAGCGACGCTTCGGGCCTCACCGACACCATTGACCGCCTGGCAGATGTATTCTCCCTGGTCCGCTTTCGTGACACAGTGAATTGTGAGAGAGACGCTGTCTCCATCTCGTTCCATAATGATCCGCTTGTCAGCCGTCAGCCGGGTTTTGTTTCGGAACCAATTCACCTCTGGTAATGGGAGGCCAAAGACCTCAGCGAGAAAGATCAGAGAGTCGTTTTCAAATACTTTTTTCTTCGTCAGAGGTTTGAGGAAGGCAGGCGGGACTCCGTGCACCCTCTCCTGATCGGAGGCGCTGCTCTTGGAACGCAACCACTGCTCATCTACCTTTACCTCAGCGGGTACACTTTCAATGCCCTCATCGACAGGAGACGCGAGGAACTGGACAGGTGAGAGAAACCTGTCACTAGAGTCTGACAAAGGGCTCTTTTGTGTGGGGGAAGATGGAAACTCTTGAGGGGTAGCAAAACCACCCGGTGTACCAGAACTAGGGGTATAGAAGGAACTGGGAGAATTAGGGGTATGGAAAGAACTGGGAGAATTCAAAGCATGGAAGGAACTCGGAGACTTGGGGGTATGGAAAGTCGAATGAGAGATCTCTGTAGATGAACTCGGTGTGTAGAAGCCCTCAGCGACCTCCTCACCGACTGTGCTGCCAATCTCTATCGACATCTCAGACTCGGGGGAGAGTGGCCGTGCCCAGTCTGTCGGAGGATTGTAATATTCATACACTGCACCAAAAGTCACCTCCTCTTCCTCCATTACACCCACTGCAGCTCCCGCTGCTTGTCCACCTCCGGATATTCGAGAGTCAGCGCTCTCGGCAGAGACACGTTCGGGACCCTCGACATTTGGTCGGACAACTAATGATTCCAGATTTTCATCATTCCCTCTCTCAGTTCCGACTACATCACCAGCACTTAAGTCGACTGCGGACTGCGCACTGAGCTCAGAAGGTGGCCCACTGATAAAAACACCGCTATCCAACGGCGGCTTAGGGATGGAAATGCTCTCCACATCACTACCTTTCTTAAGTTCTTGTTTCCATTCTCTAACAACATCAGCGGACTTCTCCTCGACAACATATCCCTGCACCTCTGGAGCACGTTCAGACTTCACAGCTTCCCCGAGCTTTTCAGACTTTAGCGGTTCGGATAAACTCGGAGGTTTCTCTGCTTGGCTGGTTGGACCGACAGTCTGGACTGCATGTCTTACAGTGGCAACCTTATCTGATGGGAATGGGATGAAGCTACTCGTTTTGTCGAACATGTGCAACATTTTCTCCTCTCCCGCCACCTCTACTTGCCCTGCCATCAGGGGTTCAGGGACGCCCGCTGGTTTTTGGGGTGTTGCCCGGTTGAGCTCAGACGCCTCCCGCACTCCCTCGCCACATTGTCTGACGGCTAACTCCTCAATGTTTGTGTCCACCGCGATGATTTCAGAGACTTTTTCCGTTGAGGTGGCGAGCTCTGGGCTCCTTGCTGCAGGAAGACCTTGGGTGAGACCTGGCACGTTGGCGACCACGTAGGGATCAGTGCGGACACTGCCACATTCAGGTTGGACCGGGTGCCGCTGTAACTCAACACGCGGACTGGTCTGTGCAGGTATGCACTCCACAGGGTAAGGTGGTTCCTCTCGTTGCTTCTGAAATGAAGTAGGAGATGAGTCTGACTCAAAGGCTCGTTTAATCCGAGACACGTTGATCACAGCGGATGACTGCTGCAGCCCACATCCAGATATAATTGGAGGCACCCCGTGTCCATCCGCCCTGGATTTTGATGGCACCTGAGGTGGAGGTTCTTTTGACTTTGTCTGCGTGCCGACGTCTTCCGCGTCGTCAACAACGTCTGCAACGACGTCTTGACAGAACACATCACAGATGCACGAGACCTCTCCCATCTTATTTTTTGCGACACATTTGTATGTGCCGGCGTCGGTCCCAGTGAAAGAGCTAACGTAGAGCTTGTGTACTTGACCGTCAACTTCTGCCCTGTATTTATCCGTCGTTGTTTCAAGAGGAACGTCGCTGCAAAACCATGTGACCTCAAGGGAAGGTTCCGCCAAGAGAACACATTCCAACATGGCCGTCTGACCCTCTGTGCAGCTGAGGCTCTCCAACGCTTTGACCACACTAGGACCTTCGGCAGGGGCACCAAAGGCAAAAGTACTTTTTTGCCGACTGATTGGCTCAGTTGAAGTCAACACAGAGCAGTCCTGGGGTTGCTGCTCTTGATTGCACACCTCCGTGGTCGCAGGGTCTGGAGCGGGAGCGTCGACTCTGATTTCCACAGTAGGTGATTGAGACACATTTGCATCATTGAGGTATTGCTGGCTGACTGCTTGAGGAATTTTTAATGTTTCAATGCAAGCTTGTCCCTGGCTGTCACGAGGTTTCCCTCCCCTCTCGAACTTTTCCCGTGAGACAATCTTTTTTTCGGAGAGCGTCAAACTGGCACTGCTGATGGACCTTCCGTGCTTATTACTTATGACACAGTCGTACGTCCCTTCGTGGTCTGCGGTCGGATAGAAAATTGTCAGCATCGACTTGTCGGACTTGACCATGATGTCGTAGTCGGGGTTGTGGGCCAATGCGTGTCCGTCCTTGAGCCATGTGACATGAGGGGGAGGGTCGCCTCGAAACTGGCAGCTCAGCTCTGACATCTCTCCAACTCTAACTTTAAGTGAGGACATTTCTTCTAGAAATATTGGACAGAAACTGTCAGCACTTGATTCCCGAGGCGACGTGGATGGTCGCGTTGGCTTAGCACCCGCAGGAATGTCCTGGTCCTGGCTTCTCCTCTCCATTTTTGCTGCACTTCCATGTTCAGACATGTCCTGATGGGTTGATGGGTCTTTGACTTTTGAGAGCTCCTTGCTGACCTCTCCTTCCGCCACCAGCAGATCTGCGTGTGGTTTCTTCTTGCTGTCGTCTGCAGACGTGCCCAAGCTAATCTCCTCCTTTAGTGCCTCCCCGATAGGCTTGCTGCTGGATGCTGATGAACTATCCTCCTTGTTAGTCAGCCTCTGTTCCGACTCACTTCTCCGAGGACAGTGTGATTGGGAATGTCTACTGACGACAGACTCCTCATGAGGACCCTGCAATGGCGGGCTGAGTCCATAGCTGGCTGGAGAGACAGTGCTAGGTTGTGAGGGTAAATATGGCTGAAAGGGCGACGCATTACCTGCATCTTCTTTTTTCACAGCCATGGATTCCACCTGTGAACATTGAGGTGGCGATGCCTTATAATTGGCACGGTAAGGAAGTGAATGGGTCCCTTGCGCTTGGTCTCTAACGGCGCGCACGTGCTCCTCTTGGGACTTTTCTTCCAAAATCGACGAGGGTCTCCTCGCAGTCTCCGCTTGTGGAAGGAGGGGGTCATTAGGGAAGGATTCAGCTGGTAAAGCAAAAGCCCAGTCAGACTCCAGGTCAGCTCCTTCTTCTAGTTGGACCACATCTGTTGGCCATCGAGGGAGATGCTGATCCTGAGCCGCTTCCTCACTGACTAAGTACTCAGCGTCCCTCCGCAGTCTGACCTCACTGCCCTTATGGGGCAGCACGCCAGCATGTAACCACGGCCCGCTCTCACCCTGCTCATTTGGGCCCAAACGACTCCTAAAGAACTTTGTTCTTTCACAGGAGATCATCTCATTTGGTAGAGGAGGTTCCGGAGCATTCGTTCCAGTCACTCTTCTTTCGACCTCAGTGTTCCTCTCTACCGCAATAGGGGAATACGCATGTGTCCATTCAGCATCTGGCTTATCGGCCTCTCGGTGCTCCATCAGAACATCTTTCTGCCATTGCATGATGCGCTGAGCCAGGGCCTGCTCTTCACTTACAAACTGATCACACTTCTTCAGCTCGGAGACGTTCTCCATTGACAGCTGCAGTTCTCGCTCCTCACTTGTTTTCTCAAACAAAAGCTTTTCATCTCCTCCTTTGTTCTTGGGTGGCAATTTCATTTGTGCAGGTTGTGTTTCCAGTCCCCTTGCCTGCCTTTTCCCTTTCAGTGCAGGAGGAGGCGTTGGATCCTGCTTCGTTCGGGTTCCCGCTCCAGCGGACTTTTGGGTTATCGTCGTCACGGGTTGATTTTGGTTCGCTCGATACGGCTCCCTCTTCGTCACGCTTTGAACCGGTCCTCCGCCTTCCACGTCGGGTTTTCCTTCTGGCTTCGACTGTCCGGTTGCAGGTTGAGACGGCTCCTGGTCGGTCCTGCCTTGCGGCCACGTCCTGATTTGTGGGGCCGGGTATTTTCTCTGACACGCTCTCTCTTCAACTTCCAGGCTCTTTTCATTCTGTCCACTCAAGCACTCTCCAGAAAACTTGCCAACAGCTGGCTTGAACGTTTTCGCAGCCACTCCTCTTCCTTTCGTTTTAGACCGTGCCTCCGTTTGCACTTTTGATAGAGGTGGCATTTGCGGCCACAAGGACAGTCCCTTGTCTTCTATTTTCTCTGTTCTGACTCGAGGTACGATGTCATCTGTTAAAGCTGCGGTAGTCTTGCTGAAACACGGCGCCGTGGCTTCAAGCTCTTCCCTAATGATCTCTCTCAAGTCTTGCTGGCTGCAAACATACTCTTCTGGATCCACGTATGGTGTTCCTTCTGGCATGAGCAGGTCAGGTTCTGTTGGACATGATTCCCCCTGTGTCATCTCCAGACCTTGCTTCACCTCCGTGACTTGTGGTGGCAGTTCCTCCTCACAATCGATGCGCTCAGCTTCCAAGCTCTTCTCGTGCTGGTCCCTTAAGGGCGCAGCGGACCTTTTGATCCAGGCTGGCTCTCCTCTTTTTGGTGCGTCTGGTCTACCTTCAGATTTAGGACTTGTCTCGGTTACTACTTTGACTCGGGGTGAAGTCTGAGGTGGCACAAGCAGCCCCTCATCCATTTTCTCTGCATTACCTTCTAAGTCCAGGAATTCATACATTGCAACGTTTGAAGCTTCACGATTGGTTTCCATGGCCTTCATTTTGCGTGGGTCCATGTCTCTGTCATGAGCAACGCCACACTCTTTATGCCAGATGGAAGAAATATGCTCCTCTGGCTCCATGCACGTTGCTGTGGTTTCCGGCACGAGCAGGTCAGTTTCACGACGATATGCTTCCGCCGGTGTTATTTGCCCATCTTGCGGCCACTTGTTTATTGGTTGTTTCTCCTTACATTCAATATGCTCATCGTTCAAACTTTGGTCATAGTGCTCTTTCAAGGACTCTCCAGAGCATTTGTCTTTGGCTGCCTCGACTATTTTTGCTGCCTCTTCTCTACCTTTACTATTAGGACGTGTCCCTATTGGCCGCACAAGCAGCTCCTTGTCTTCTATTCCTTCTGCCTTGACTTGTATTGCGGGGACTTTATGGCTCGCGAGAGTTGCGGTTTCAAGGTCAGTTTCCTGAGCCTTCCGTACGGGGTCTTTGTGTAAACACGGGGGCATGACTTTGGGCCCCTCACGAGTTACTTCTCTCTTTCCGCGCAGGCTGGGAATATGCTCCTCTGGGATTACGCATGGTGTTCCTTCTGGCATGAGCGAGAGTAAGCCACCTTCCGGTTGAGATGTTTCCTCCCGTGTCATCTGCGTATCTTGCTGCCACTTCCTGACTCGTAAGGCCAGGAGTTTTTCTTCACGCTCGAAGTGCTCAGCTTCCGGGCTTTTCTCAGACTGCTGCTCCCTCAAAGACTCGCCAGACCATTTGCCTCCAGCTGGCTCCATTCTTTTTGCTGCCTCGCCTCTAGCTTTAGTTGTTTGGTGCGCGTTGGTGTGTGCTGGGACCGGAGGTGACATCTGTTCCTGCATAAATAGGATGTCTTTTGTTTCCCTTGCCATGACTTCAGGTAATTGGTCTATCGCAACTGTTGCAGGTTCAGTGTCGCTTTTGCTGGCCTTCATCCTGGTTGAATTGTTGAAGCAGGACATGGCTTTGATCCCAGGACTCGATCGACTTGCCCCCGGCTGAGTGTAAATAGGTTCTTCGGGCTCCATATAAGGTGTCTCGTCGGGCATGTCGGTTCCAGATTGGAGAGTTTCACCTTCCGAATCCATACGCGGTGCTCCTTTTGGCGTTGTCAGGCCAGCTCCCAGTTGAGATGTTTCCATACCTTGCTGCCACTTCCTGATTCTCAGGGCCAGGAGTTTTTCCTCACAATCCATACGCTCTGCTTCGAGGCTCTTCACGTACCGTTGCCTGGAGGATTCTTCATACCCTTTGCTCTCGGCCGGCTCGACTCTTTTTTGTGCTTTTCCTCCGTCTTTGGTGTTGAGGTGTGCCAACGCTTGCGGCTGCATGAACAGTTGGGCGTCTTTTATATCTTCTGCTCTGAGGTCTATTGAACGTGCTGCAGTTTTAGGAGCAGATTCTTCTGCCTTCCCCCCTGTCGATTTGTAAACCTTTGAAATGGTTGTGTATCTTTCCTTTGGCTTTGGCTGGCTCCTTTCGGGCTGAGAAGCTTTCTCGAGGGAGATTTGCTCGACTGTCTGCCAGTTGCCAATGCGTAGGGCCAGGAGTCTTTCCTCCGACTCAGTGTGCTCAGCTTTCAGTGTCCTTTGGTATTGTGACTCTCCAGCGTGTCTGTCCCAGGCCGGCTCAACTATTTCTGCTGCCGCTCCTCTTTCTCGAGTTTGAAGGTGTGCCTCAGTTTGTACTTTGACTTGAGGAAAAGTCTGCGGCCACGTGAACAAGTCGAGCTTTTCGATTTCCTCTGCTCTGACTTCCGATTCTGGTACTGCTGCAACTTCAGGATGGGTTTCTTGCGCCTTTATTTCGGGAGATTGGTGGCAACGGGACATGGCTTTGGGCTCCAAAAGAGTTCTTTTGCTTACTTCCTGCTCTTGGGGCTCTGCGTATGGTGTCTCACTGGGCTTTGGTAAACCAGTTTCAGATTCAGATCTTTCGTCTTCTGACACCCTACTGCCTTTTCTAAGGTGAAGTGATAGACTTGTCCCCCCGTGGTCAAGGAAATGATCATCCAGACTCTGACACTGGACTTTGAGGGACGCGTCATTCCTTACTGTTGTTGTAGTGTGTTCCCATTCTTCAGGCGAGACACGGTACATAACAGACTTGACCACATCGAGCTTCTGAGATTCTCGCAGCCAAAAGTCCTCTTTAGCATGCTCTGTGTATGTCCACGCGTCCTCACTTGCTAATGGCTGAGCGTTATGGGGGTGAGGGAATTGTGGGCTTTGCGGGGGCTCGTGATGGTCTGTCGTCTCAGAGCCACACGCGTGTTCCTCGTAATATTTGGATTGAGACTGGTGTGGGGCTTCGTGGTGGCTTGTGGGTCTGGGCTTGTGTGGGAATTCAGGGTGCTTTGGGCTTTTAGGGAGGTATGTGGCTTCAGGAGGATACGGTTCCAACTCCTCTGTGACTTGGACCCTGATGTGAAGCTCACGCATCTCTTCCTTAACCTCGTCAGATTGTTTCAGCTGAACTTCATCAGTACACTCTTCTGTCTGACATTTTGGCACGGCCACATCAACCGGCTCACCTCTCATGATCTGAACAGCTCTGCTTCGAGACTGAGGCTCAAATGAATGTCGCGCATGAGGCCGAGAGGTCTCCGCGCTCACCTCCGGGCCTCGACACTCCCTTGGAGCTTGGCCAAAGTCAAAGGCGCTCTTAAAATGCTGAACGCTCGGCTTCACCCTGAGTCTCTCCGCACAATCGGCATAGCTCGAATCACTGGCTACCGACTCACAGTCAAATTCAGTGGACGACACGGTGGAGATAGAAAGCCTCTTTCTTTGCCTGACAGCCTTTTGGAGAGCACCGAGTTTACTTTTCACTTCATTGTGAAGACTCTCGGTGTCACTAAACCTTTCGCTGTAGCCGTCGCTGCAACGGTCGCTAAACTTTTCACTGAATCGCGTTCCGGTGCGGCGGTCACAGTAGATGTCGCTCCATCGATCGTCAAAGCCATCGGAGCGAACGAACATGGGCTGGGGGGACGGGGCGCGCTCCGAGGCCGTCTCCAGACACTTGGACTCCTTGCCAGACTCTTTCTCACGCCAATAAGAATTGGAGTGAAAGAAGACGGTACGCACCAGACCTGTCTTGGACCGAGTCCGCTGCTGGTTCACCTTGGATATCTTGTCAAATGGAGATCCGACGTATCGGAGGTCCACCCTAATCTTCCTGCCTTTCCTCTGTTCAGCCATCCAGGCTGCGCTTTTGTGGACCTCCGCGGGGCGGCGGACATAGCCTAGGTAGTTGGCCGACTGCTCCCCCCTCAGCGAGACCAAAAGAGAGGCCGTGGACTCAGCAGAGCCTTCTGAGTTGATTGCCATGACCTTGTAGCTCCCAGAATCCTTTTCCCTGACGCTATCAATGAGCAAGCTACTTGTGTGTATCTGCATTGTGCCCTCAGAGCAGATCCTACGCCTGCGCGTTTTGGGTATAGACCTATTGTTATGAAACCAGAGAAAAACCGGCGGCGGGCAAGCCAGAAGTTGACACTTGAACACGACCGGCTCTCCCTCCAAAATGGACTGGAACTTGATTTTCTTGGTAAATGACGGTTCCATGCTCTCAGTCCGGGAGCCGACGGAGGAGGTCCTGCTGGACACCGGGAAGTCCTCTGTGTCGGCGAAGGCTCCCGTGAGCGGCAGTGCCGCGCCCGTGGAGCCAGGCTCTGCGGAGAGAAGGCAAGGACTAAGCCGCCGGCGTGGAAACCCACAAATGTATTGCAATGAATGATGTATTAATGGAGGAAATTAAATTGCATGCAATCACAATGCTGAAGGAAATAATTGCACTCACCATATTTGTTCGAATAAACGCAAGACTTGATTCTTTTGATTAGAAACCTGCAGGAAGATTTGATCCTTCTTCTGTGGAAATTTCTTGAAGACAAATTATCACTCGGGAGACTTTGAGGAGCAAAATTCGAGGTGGCGCTGCTAAAAGTCACTTTTGGTGGAGTACTTCTTACCTGACTTGCAGACACGAGAATAAACGCCCTTTTTCGTCCTTGACAGCACGAGGAAAGAATTGCTCGCAAAGCGTTAGTATAGCGACTAAATTTGGTGAGAAGGCGTTTATTCGAACTAATATAGTTGACTGGGGTTATGGGGACTGCAAACCACAGGAGGCACATCTTCGCTATCTGCAAGCCAGGACAAGAAATATCCACGTCTTTTCCAATCAACCTTAGTGCATGGAGTGCACATCAGATGGGATCTGAGATCTACCGCCAACCCACCCGACGGCAACCGCCCTCAAAACCCTTTCCTCTTGCGAGGACCTTCATGCCAAAATTGAAAGGAACCGCTGGATGCAAAGAGATCAAAGTCATCCGTGGGGGGTGGGCAACCCCACGTTTTTTTCTCATCCCCACCTTTTTTTCTCATCATCATGACATGCAAAGGAACAATTGAGACATTTCACACTCTGCTTGATGTCTGCGGACGCCGCCTCATGAGCCATCGAGCACCCGCACAGCGAGCGAGCGCCTTCCGGGCAAAGCAGGGCAGAGATTTCGCAACGGCGTGACTGGGAGCGGTTGACGAGGAACTCCTTACCTTTCACCTCCTGCTCAACGGCGGCCTCGATTTCTTCTCGCTCGACAGCCACTGTGAACAAGAGAGAGCAAAGTTGGATGGTGTCCTCGAAGCAAATCCTCAAAGGGGTGGGAGGGTGAACGGTGCATGCAAAACAGCAGCGGTCAGGGGGTGAGCTTTCCCAAAAAAGGAATGAATGCCCTGGAATTGACTGGCGACCAGCTCAGGGTGTCCCCCGCCGACTACCCGATGACCGCTGGCATAGGCGGCCCTCGATAACGGACGGATGATTGGCTCCGGCATGCCCTCGATAATGGACGGATGCAATGAAACAGGAATGAAGGCCGGGACCTTTGTCTTTGACGACGAGTTAGTGACTTGGAGGTGGGGAAATAAAGGAAAAGTTGGGACGACAAGCAGGAGGAGGAAGCAAGTCCAAAGTGGAGAGGGCTGACACCAGCACTTTTTGTCATTTAGTGACCCTGACTGAGGGGAGATGGAGCTGACAAGGAAGTGTCCCAAAGGTTGTTAAGAGGAAACGAAGAGGAGTCAGCAGCTCAAGTCCAAAGTGAGTGAGAGCGGGACTTGTGAGCTAGAGACTCGGAGGAGGGAGGGAGGGAGGGAGGGAGGGAAGGTTGGAGGTCCACAGGCGCCATCCGGACGTGGCCGGCCGGGGGTTACCTTTTTCTTCCTGCCAGGCCTCGGTGATGACCAGTGTGGCCGAGCATGCGGCCTCTCCTGCGGGGTTGCTCGCCCTGCAGGTGTACTGGCCCGCGTGCTCCGGGAAGGCATCCACCACGATGAGGGTGGCTGTGCTTGTCGCCTCGTCGTAATGAAACACCACGTTCTTGCTGGGCGGCACCGGCTGCCGGTTGTGGAACCAGCTTATCTCCATGCCGGGAGTGCCCGACACGCACGCGTGAAAGCGGGCCACCTCCCCGTGCGGCACCGAGCAGCTCGCAATCGGCCTCACAAAGAGTGGCGGCTTCTGGCTCGGGGCGCTGAGGGTGGTCGAGTTGTGCCGCGGTGCGGGAGGTTCCGCTGATTGCTTTTGCCCTGAAAGGAAGTATGCCCTCTGGCTTACTGAACAAGTCTGCTAAACACAGATTAAAGCCGCTGACCTCTCTTTTCCATTTTCTGTTTGTGCTCCTTTGGGGGAGGGGCGGTGTGGGGGGATGGGGCAAAGTTTGGCCCGTGTTGGCTCATGCTACTGCCATATTGTGAGTGCCCTTGTGCGTTTTTGACATACTTGGCCAATAAAGATGATGATTTGAAGAAAAAGAAAAATAAGCCTTACCATCCAGCATGAGGGTGGCGGAGCAGGACACGGTGCCGCCGCCGTTGGTGGCCACGCAGGCGTACTGGCCCTCGTCCTCCGGATAAACTTTGGAGATCTCCAGCTGGCAGCAGTCATCAAACTGAGACATCCTGAAGAATTCTGACTTCTTGATCTCCTTGTCTTTGTGGAACCAGCTGATATTCACATCTAGAGAATGTACAACAACATGGCGGCAACTTCAATCTTCCGATGGCTAGGCTTTGACGGTCAGCGCTGAAGAACTTTGTACCGTCTCCCCGAATTCTGCACTGGAAGCGAGCCGGTCGTCCTTCCAACGTGGAGGTGCTGGCCATGGGTGAGACGACGACGGGCGGGGCGACGTAGGCGGCCGAGTCCGGAGAAGCCGCCTCTGGCACTGTGGCACAAACTCAAGCTGAAAAGCTCCATCGCTCCAAAAGCTCTTTTCGATTGCGAGCGGGGACTACCCAACGATTGCCATGTTGCCCTGGCAATTTCCCTCAACCTTTCAACCACGGCGGCTGAAAGGTTGGGTGAAGTTAGCGGCTGAGCGAGTGCGACAAATCGGGATGGAGGTCTTTCTCCCTACCTCCCAACCAGCCCTCCCTAACCTCCCTCCCTCCCTTCCTTCCTACCTTCCACAGTGAGCGTGGCGGTGCTGGTGGCCACGCCGTAGTCATTTTTGGCCTCGCAGTTGTAGATGGCGGCATCCTCTGGAAAAACCTCAATGAGTAGCAGAGTGTGCTCTTGGGCATCACGCAGGAACTTGCACTTGAAGCCCGGAGACAGCGCCTGCGAGTCCTTGTACCAAAAGACCTGAGGCTCGGGGATGCCGCTCACGGCCACTGAGAAGCGAGCCGGCTTGCCCGCCTCCACCGACTGGTCCTCCATGTGGTGCAAGATTTGAGGCGCTTCCGGGACTGAGCAAAACAACAAAATATGGCTTTCGTGACAAGGACGGGGAAGACGGACGGCCTCGTCCCACTCGCTCATCCTCTGCTTTCGGTCTAACGGCTCACTTACTGTTGACCCGCAAAGTGACGGTGCTGGAGTTCTTCCCGGCGACAAAGACGTAGTCGCCGGCATCGCTCCTGAAGGTTTCCGAGATGGTGAGGCGATGGAGCCTCCTGATGACGGCGTAACTGAAGCGCTCCTCCGCCGACAACTGGATCTCCACGCCGTTCCTCAGCCAGCGCCCCTCCACCTCATCCTCGTTCACCTCAAACTCTAAAGTGGCACGGTGTTTCTCCAGAACCTAGCGTACACAATGACAGGGTTCAGCTCTCCTTCAACTACAGAAAGCAGAAATGGAAAAGCCCACGCTAACGTGCCAGAGGAACGTGGCAAGTGGAGGATTTGGAGAAAATGGGGGCAATTTGATCACCGCTTTGAGTCAATGCAAATGATCAACACATGCAAGGAAACTGGGATCAAATTGGCAATTCAATCAAGAACCAGTCTGGTTGTGGCAATCTTGGGGAGCGGTTGAGCGACTGGAGACACGAGAGGACGCTCGCTCGGCTGTGCATGCATGCGTGCGTGCGTGCGTGCGTGCGTGCGTGCGTTGGTCACCGTGACAAGTCGCCGGGCAGGCTCCCTGATGCCGATGTCCCGTCCTTCCACGGTGAGTCGGGCCTTGGACACGCTGGAGCCGGCCACCACCGAGAACTGGCCGGCGTCCGACATGCGCACCGTCTGGATCATCAGGCGGTGGACGTACTTCTCGGCCGTCACCACGAACCTGCGGCGGCACGGCGGCAACTTGACTTTCCCGTCTTCGAAGGGCGTCGCACTCACACCACCGCGGGCCGCCGCCTGCGCTTTGCAGCGGTATTTTTTTCCTTCGTCTTACCTCTCCTCGGACGGGTCCAGCTCCAGGCCGTCCTTCATCCACACCACCTGGACGTTGGGCTCCGACACCTCGCATTCAAAGATGGCCTTCTTCTTCTCCGTGATCTTGATGTCTTTGATTTTCTTGGTAAACTCGATGACACGAGCTGGCCGCGGGAAAAGCGGCACACATTCGCTCAGCCCAACAGGCGGCATAAAGCACTCACAAAAGACAAGCACAGGAAAAAAAAAACAGTGGTGGGATGTAACTAAAAACAAATTGTCGCTTGGCAGGAGTTTTGCTGTTTGGATTTAACTTGCTCTGTTTGTTTTGTGCTTTTTCTGACTGCTGTACATTTGAAAGCCAATCTCAACTCTCGCTAGGGTCTTTTTCGCCCCGTGTAGAAAAAAAGAGAGACAAAGGTGACCAGGCTACAGATTCATTGTCATTGTCATTGAGTGAAAAATGGAGATTGTGTTTTTTGTTTTTGTTTTGTTCAGTCACGTCCCACCACCGCCGATCAGCCCGGAACCCGGAAAGGCGTACCTTCGACAAAAAGGTTGGCAGCGCTGGCGGCGGATCCGGCCACAAAGCGGTACTCGCCGCCATCTCCAAAATGAACGTTGCGAACGGTCAGGGAATGCGTCAGCTGCCGGCTTCGAACCTGGCACCTCTCGGACGACTTGATCTCCACGCCGTTCTTCAGCCACTTGTAGGTGATGCCCTCGTAGTTGACGGTGACCTCAAAGGTGATGGTGTCCCGCTCCTGAGCGTTCAGGTCTTTCAGCATGGAGGTGACCAGCACAGCTGGAGGCCGACACGACAGCTCGCTTAGTTAGCGCTCCGACAAGCGCTCCGGAGATGGCGCCAAAATCAAAAGCAGCGCGCGGCGGCGGTTGAGGTTTGGGAAAGAGCCATCCCGTTTCGCCACGGACAAGACGCAAAAGCGCGGCGGGCGGGCGGGCGAGCGAGCGAGTGGGTCGGGCTCTTACGGCTGACGGTGAGCGTGGCCGACACGCGGTCGTTGCCGCACACAAAGGTGTACTCGGCCGCGTCGGCCCTGCTGGTGTTCATGATCTTCAGCTGATGGAGCTTGCCCTGCACCACGATACGGAACTTCTCGCTCATCTCGATCTCCACGCCGTTCTTCAGCCAGGTGGACGGCACGTTGAAGTGAGACACTTCGCACTCGAAGGTGGCCAGCTGCGTCTCGGCCACCGTCACGCTCTTCAGGGGTTTGGTCACGCGAAGAGCTGAAAGGCAAAAGCAAAGCAAATGAACTTGTTCTCGGCGAGCCCGGCGTCACCTTTCTCCTCCTCGCATCGAGCGAGCACCTTGCACGGTGAGCTTGGCGCTGCACTGGAGGTGTCCCGCCACAGCCGTGTACTCCCCTTGGTTGGTGGCGTCCACGTTCTGCAGAACCAGTTTGTGGGCTTTGCGCTCCACCAGAATCTTGAAGGAGTCTCCGGGCGTCAGCTCAGCGCCGTTGAACATCCAGCGCACCGGGACGTTGTCGTGAGACAGGCTCATCTCGAACGAGACCGTGGTGCCCGCCAGCGACGTCACGTCCTTCATCTTCTTCACGATCTTGACAGCTGCGCGAAAACGCCGCACGGTCAAGAACAGCCGGTCAAAAACGGCATCGGCCCAGCGTTAGAGCGGTCGGGGGGCGAGGGGGTTCCGCGGTGGCGGCGGCCGGGGCCACTCACTCTCCACGTTGAGGCGAGCGCTGGCCGTCAGCTTGCCCAGTTTGAAGGAGTAGACGTCCTCGTCCTGCGGGCGGCACGATCGGACGCGCAGCGTGTGGACGCCACCGTGGGAGCTCACGGCGTACTTGTCACCGTCGTGGACCTCCACGCCGTTTCGGAGCCACTGAGCGCCTTTGACGTCCCCGTGCGTCAGCTCCAGCGTGAAGAGCGCCTCCTGCGTCTCCGTCACCGTCTGGTTGCGGAGTGTCTTCTTGATCTTTACCGCTGCACCGCAAGCAGGCCACAAATACTAGTTGAGCACATTTTCAAGTCTAGATGTGTACTGAATGACTTTTGTCGGGAAGTTGAACGGCGACTTTGTCGACAAGTAGTAAAGTTGAGACGTACCCTCCACCCGTAGGCTGGCGGAGGTTTTGGAGTTGGCCACTTGGTAGGTGTACTCGGCGGCATCCTGCGGCCGAGCGATGACGATGACGAGGCGCCGGATGGCTCCCTTGGCCACGCTCTTGACGTTGTCGCTCAAGTCCAGCGGCTTGCCATCCTTGAGCCACTTGCCCTCGGCATCGGCGTTGGCCACTTGGCACTCCAGTTCTGCCGTCTGCGACTCGGCCACCGCCACGTCTGTCAGAGGTCGACTGATGGCGCCGCCTGGCGGGAGTGCAAGGACGAACATTGAGTTGCCTCGTGTGTGAAAAGTGCTCTCAAAATCAAGCCGCCTTGCCTTGCCTTGCCTTGCCTTGCCTTGCCTTGCCTTGCCTTGCCTTGCCTTGCCTTGCCTTGCCTTGCCTTGCCTTGCCTTGCCTTGCCTTGCCTTGCCTTGCCTTGCCTTGCCTTGCCTTGCCTTGCCTTGCCTTGCCTTGCCTTGCCTTGCCTTGCCTTGCCTTGCGGGTTCAAGGTACTGAGGTAACTCACTTGACTAAAGCCTACCAGAGACCTGCCTGGCTTAAGCAAAACCTCCCAGAGACCTACTTCAAGTTAAGCAAACGCCACCCACCAGAGACCTGACTTGACAAAAGGCTGCCAGACCTAACTCAACTGAATGAAAGCCTACCAGAGAGCCAAAGCGAGCAGAGAGCAAAACGTACCAGAGACAGTGAGATTTGCACCGGATGTCTTCTGTCCGGCGTGGAAGCCGTACTGTCCCTCCTCGTCCTTCATTGTGTCGATGACAGTCAGAGAGTGAGTCTTGTCCCTGGAGTCCATCTTGTACTTGGGTCCAGGTTTAAGCTGCTGGTTCCTGAAGGTCCAGACCGGGTCGATACCAGCGTGGGACACTTGAACTTGGAAGGTAACGTTTTGGGACTCTGAGCACATTTTGTCCTCCATGTGTTTGACAATTTCAACCGCTGCAGACAAAACAAACACCAGCAAGAAGATGAGCACAAATTCCTCGGAGAACGGTCCTTGAGAGCAGTCGCCCAGGTCACGCCAAAGGTGAGCGGCCAAAGGTGCCATAAACAGAGAGATGAGAGGAGTTGATCTTACGTTCCACGGTGAGACGGCAGCTGGTGGACACCTTCCCGACCAGCAGCTTGTAGCGTCCTTCATCCGAGGCGAAGGTTCTGCTGAAGACGAGTCGCTGCTTGGCGCCTTTGGCCACGATCTGGACACGGTCGTCGGCCGTCACCGGCTTGTCCTCGTGGTACCATTTGACCGAAGCCACGTTCTGAGCAGAGATCTTGGCTTCTAAAACCGCCTTGGTTCCTTCCACCGAAGACACGTCTTTGAGAGGCGCCACGATTTCGATGGCTGCAAAGACAACAACGGCGACCATCAATCATTGATGATGATGATGATGTACTTAAGAGTACGGTGTCAAGTTGCCTTACTCTGAACGTTGAGTTTGCAGGAGGTGCTGATGAAGTGGCTGGGAACCTCGAAAGAGTACGAGGCGGCGTCTTCCGGTCCGGCATTCTCCACCAGGAGCTTGTGGACGGCTTTGTCCACGACCATGTGGACGCGGTCCGAAGCGGACACGGCCTGGCCGCTCTTCATCCAGGTTCCCTCCACGTTCTCCTGAGAGAACCTGACCTCCAGCTGAGCAATGTCACCCTCGCAGACGGTCAGGTCGGACAGCGGCTGCATGAGGGTCACCGGACGCACTGCAACACAAAAACCGTTGCTGAGCCAACCTACTACGAACGGGCCCCGCCTCAAGGCCCAGACGTGACGGAGCGCCATCTGAGACCATGGACCCAGTATAGTCCTCACAAGTGTGAGTAGTGGCACGCCACCGGCAAGGCAAAACAACACGAGCTGACAAGCCGCCACTGGAAAAGATGCGTACATTTCATCCTGAGTGAGGCGCTGGTCTTCACGTCCCCGCATACAAAAGTGTACTTCCCCTGGTCCTCCTTCTTGACGTTCTTCACGGTCAGGGTGTGCCTTCCCCGCCGGGAGGACAGGACGTGCTTGCTGCCGGCAGACAGCTCCTTGTCTCCGAAGAACCAGCTGCCCTCGACGTCCTCGCGAGACAGCTCCACCTCAAATTCTCCAGAGTAGCTCTCGGGAACCTCGATGTTCTCCAGACCTCTGACCAGCTCCAGCGCGGCACCTGGGGTCAGACGCACCGAGGTTAACACATTTCCTCCGAAGACCTACTCCCGTAGGTTCAGAATGGGCAGGAATTGGCAATCACCTTCCACGTGAAGTCTGGCGACGGTGCTGATGCCGTCGTCGTCCGCGACCACGCAGGCGTACTCGGCGGCGTCACTCACTTCGATCATCAGCACGGACAGGAAGTGAACCTTCCGATCCGAGTGCATTCTGTATTTGTCTCCCGAGAAGATCTCCACGTTGTCCTTCAGCCACTTGACTTTGACGAAAGGCTCGCTGGTTTCGCACTCAAAGGTCACCATGATGTCCTTCTCCTTGGCTGTGGCATCCTCCAGATTTTGGGTAAAGCTAACAGCGGCCTTAGCTGCAAAGACAAAGCTGCAAAGTCACGACCCGGCAGAAAACGGTCCCAACGGAGCGCCACCCGCGATTGACGACCGCTCCGGCCGGGATTGGTCTCGGAAATTGTTTTGCAAGAAACCGACCAACGTTGAACGAGTGGCGGATGTCATCGTGTGGCCATTGGGCATGTGATGCTTTCAAGCGTGTGCAAATACTTCCAAAGAGAGAGAAAAGGGGACAATACCTTGCACCAGCAGGAAGGCGTGGCTGGAAGCCTCCCCTGCGATGTTGACCGCTTTGACCATGACGCTGGCCGAGTCTTCCGGCGTGACGTCTCGGATGACGAGCTCGCACAAATGGTCTTCGGGCCAGTACCAGTAGATGCGCTCGGACTTCTCCAGCTCGATGCCGTTCTTGAACCACTGGCACTCCGGCTCGGGTCGGCCCACCACCCGAAGTCGGAAGCGCACCTCGTCCATGGGGCTCACCGTCTTGCTGGTAATGCGTTCCAGGATCTTGGGGGCTTCCATGCTGGGGGATAACTGGATCCTCTCTGGTTTGATGCTGGGGATGGTTACCTTGCCCTGCTCCTCCAGCTTCTTCCTCTCTGCCTCCTCTTTTTCTTTCAGGTGGTGGAGCAGCTCGTCCTTGGTCTTCTTCAGCAAATCCTCATAGGAGTCGTCCCTCCTGCGAGTCTTGAATTCCACCGCCGAGATGGACTCGTAGAAGCCTTCTTCCGTCCTGCGCTTGAACTTACTCTTCAGCTCTTCCGACTCCTCCGAGGTTTTCTCGTGAACGATCCTCTGCGTCTTCCTGAGTTTCACAATCTCTTTGTCTTGCGCGCCCTCGGCCGGTCGGTCCACCTTGGCGACGCCGAAGCTGACTCTGCCGGGCTCGTGCGGGTGCTCGGCCGGCTTCCCCTCCGGGGCGCGCCGCAGGACAGGCCTGAAGTCCTCCCGTTGCGCGACTTCCAGCTTGACGACATGCTCCGTCGTTCCCAAAGGGTTATCGGCGACCAATCGGACTTCGCCCGTGTCGTAAGACTTGATGTCAACGATCTCCAGGTAGTAGATGCCGTCGTAACGTAGTCTGTAGCGCTTGCTCTTGCGGATGAGTTGTCCGTTGAGGTACCAGTTGACCTTGGGCGCAGGGTAACCGGTCACTCTGCAGCGGAATCGGGCCACGTCACCCTCCAGCACTTGCGCCGGCTCGGGAAGCAGGACGATCTCGGGTTTGGTCTTTTCCGTATGCTCGTCGGCGCCGCTCACCCCGGCCGGTCCGCCCTCGTGAGCCAGGCGCTCCATCTCTTCCAGCCGGTGCGCACCCTTCCTCCCCTCGGGCAGCTGGCTCTCCTCCACCAGCCCCTTCTCGTCCTTGACGATGAGGGTGGCCGAGTTCTGGTCCACTCCAAATTTGTTGCTGGCTCTGCAGGTGATGACGCCGCTGTCTCGCGCGTACGCCACCTCGTAGTCCAGACTGCAGTAGCCAAATTCGTTGATCATGCGCAGCCGGTTGGCGGCCTCCAGGGGCTTGCCGTCGTGGAGCCACTCCACCGCCATGGTGGGGTCACCGATGGGGGTCAGCCTGCACTCAAAGTGGGCGGGGCCGAACTTCTTCATCCGAACTGAGGTCAGCTTCTTCTTGAACTGCGGTTTCTGTTGCTTCTCTTTGTCGTAAAGGTCTCCCTCCTCCCACTGCTCTTGGCCGTAGCGGAGATGCAGGGGCTCCAGCTCGGGGGCGGCGATCTCTTTGGCCTTGTAGGTTCCTTTGGTGATGATGAGTCGCCGCTCGGGCTGCGGCTCAGCATAGTCCATCTCCACGTTGACTCTGCAGCGGGTTGTGTCCCGGCCAGCTCTGTTGATGGCCGTGGCTGTGTACCACGCGCTGTCGGAGCCCGACGCAGACGGGATCTGAAACTTGGCCTCTCCCTTTGTGCCCTCAATCCTGACAAATCACATGAACAAGAAACCTTGATCGGGACCGGCCCTTTGACACAGAACCGCGGTCGTCCGGGTCACGATCATCCCAAAACGTTTCACGGAGTGGACCGGAATCTCCTCGGTTAGGAAGGACATCTCCCCCTTTGGTCCATGCCGAGGAGGCTGCAAAGTGGCAGCCGGATAAGAGACACACAATCTTATTCACATCCGGACCGACTCGTGGCAAATATTGAGAAGATTGGAATGGTTGTAAATCCTCGATCCCCCCCTTTTTGGAGGAAGACCCCGCCCGACTCCATCTCCGGCATCCCCCACCGAAGTTACCTTTGCCAGCTGCTTTACACCTGACGGCGCTACGGTTCAACGACTCCCGTGTGACCGTGTTTTGGATCGAAGGTGAAATGTTCTAAAGAGTTCTCGAGTAGAGCCCAGTCCACGCCTGGCTACACGCAGACACCTACTTGATTTGCGGGTGCTTGTGCGGGCTGACGATGTCACTGTTCTTCAGCCACACGATGTCAGGCACCGGGTTTCCGATGGCCTTGACGGCCAACTCCACCAGAGTGCCCTGTTTGACCGTCATGTTCTTCAGCTTCTCCACGAACCGAGGACGCGTCAAGCTTTCTCGGGCTGGGAGCAGAGAGGCCGCAAAGGGTCAAGCGCCACCCAGGGAGGCGGGAATGAGCCGTGCGGGACGCCCGCTTACCTTCGACGGTCAGAGTCACCGTGATGGTGGTGCGCCCGGCTCGATTGTGAGCCACGACCGTCCACTCTCCCGAGTCCTGGGGCATGGCGGGGACGATGATCATGGACTGAATGCCGTCTTCCTTAACCACTATCTTGTGCGTGTAGTCATTGATGATTTGTTGTCCTGGAGGCAAACAAGTCAAGTCATGTCATCGAGTATTAGTCCTCTGTTACTCTTCTTCGCTGTTTGTCGTTATCTCCCGACATTGAAATCAGATTGCGGTGCTTCTGAACGGTGCTTCTGTGGATTAGGACACCCTGTAAAAAAGCCGCTGCTGGGCCCTTGCGTTCCATGCGCCTGCCTCTCACCGTTGTGGAACCAGTAGGTGTCCGGCATGGGTCTGCCCACCACCTTCAGGTCAAATCTGGCAGTTTGCCCCTCGGAGCATCTGAGCGAGGTGGGCTTCACCACAAAGACGGGCTTGTAGAGTCGCTCCAGCTGAGCCTCGTCTGTGTCGTCGAGCCTTCGGGCGGGAGAACGTCCGGGAGAGCGACTGGGAGAGCGACTGGAGGAGCGGGCTGGGGAGCGGCTCAGCGAGCGCGGGGATTCAGACCTAAGAAGACACACACTGGAATGGACTCCAAAGCCTTTGGCCCCGCCGGCCGAGGCGCTTTCCTCAAGCCCTACGTACTGGATCCTCTGCATGGCCGGCGGCTGCGGCGTGTATCTCTGAGGCGACACGATTCCAGAAGGCTCCACGTAGAGCTTCCCCGAGCTGACGGAGTTTCCCTTCACGTTGCTGCCGAGGGCGGTGTACACGCCCTCGTCCTCGGGCAGAACGGTGGCCAGTCGCAGGCTGGCGTGCCCGTCCTGCAGAACCTCCACCTGGTAGCGTCCGCCGTCACGGATGCGCTGACCGTCTTTGTACCAAGCAATCTGTCAGAGCCCAACCAAGGACACAAGCTCAAGCCAGTGCCGAATATGACACGCCTCGAAAGAGTTCAACGGTGGTTGGTTTGAAATCAAGGATCTGTTTTTGAAATTCAAATTGGATCAATTCATGCGCTTTCTGGCCTAAAAAGGACAGAAACTGGTCGGGCATGTGCGTGTGCTGCTTTTCTAAAGGCTGGCTGTTCTGAACCGACCAAAGGCATCGCGGCGACTGAATGTACACGAGTGCTGCCAGCTCGTCCCCAGGCGGCCCCTCACCTTGGGCGGCGGCACGCCGGCCATCTTGCAGTGGAAGGTGACGCCCATTCCCTCCACGATGCGGTAGTTTTTCACCAGCGTGTCGAAGGTGGGCGCCATGGCTCCGTCTTCCGGCGCGCTCGTCATCTGCTCGCCGTCCTCGCTAAGCAGTTGTGCGTAAGTAATCCTCAGGATGCGCATTTCAATCTCCTGAATGATCCGCTCTTCGAAGGCTGACATAAGGAACTCCTGCAGGACGAGCGAGCAAAAAACGCTCAACTGTCAGCCTGTCTGTCATGAACTTCCCTTCTTGCAATTTGTCTCCACACGGTACACCAACAGGAAGGAACCCATGAGCACACAACAGACACCCACCCAAACAATCCACCCGAGTCGAGTCACGACGTATTTGTTGCGCTAAATGAGGGCCGAGTACCGTTTCTGAGACAAAGCTCATCGGGGTGGCGCCTCTCTTGTGGAGCGCCTGGTATCCGCTCACGAGCGTGGACTCGACTTGTTCCTCGACGGCCACCGCCGCCGCCGCCTCCGTGGTCATCATTGTCGTCACTTCGGTTTTATACGCGGCGAGATGCAGCTTCATGTAGGCTTCGTACTCCACTGCGGACACGGCAAAGCAAAGCGCTTTTCACCCGCCCATCCTCGCCTCAGTTGGGACGCGAGCAGTTGGGACGCCGTTACCTTCCTCCAGCAGGCTGATGGAAGCTGAGGCTTCGCCGTGCGAATTCTTGGCAAAGACGGAATATTCCCCGGCATCGTCGGCGAACGTCATGGAGATCTCCAGTTGGCTTTCGCCCGTCTCTTTATTGTAGGTCACCTTGTATCTAAAAAGAGTGGAGGTAAAGTTCTGAGCATCGACGGGATAAGATCAGGAGGGCGGGGTCTACCTGTATCCGGTGGAGAGGACGACGCCATTTTTCTTCCAGACGACGTGCGGTCTGGGGTTCCCTCCCACTTGGCAGCAGAAGGCCACGGCGGCCCCCTCCACCAGCTTCTGGACCGTCGGCTTGCGGACGAAGAAGGGGGCGGCGGCCTCTCCGCCGCTCGCCTCCGCCGACACGTGCTCCTCGGTCTCGGCGGCAACACTGACGGGCGGACACGAGGGGCGGTGAAGACGAGCGCGCGACAGGCCCCGAGCGGGCTAACCAAACCAGCCTCGACAATTGAAAAAGCGCCGCCTGGAGACAGCGCTCGCAAGCGTACGGTCTGTCTCCTCTTGGAAGAGCCAGGTTGCGTCAACGCAGCTTTCTGTGCGCTTGCGTGTGTTGTGCTTTGGAAGCGCAAAAATTCCTTTTCGCCATATCCAGAATACAACACGACGACCAACGAACGGACGGATGGACCCACCAAGGGCATTCCCCTCCGCTTCCACCAGTGAGTGCTTTGAGTGACGAGCGACACAATGACCATGCTCGTTTGGGTTAGCCTGCCCCACGCAAAGCTGTCCGCAGAAAGAAAATGTTTTGCAAAGCTCAGAGCTGGCCATCGGGACTCACGTTTCGCCCGTTGTCATCACGGTGGTCACGACCGTCGTCTTGGCCGTCGCTTCCTCCCGGCTTTCCGCTTCTTCGGAAACTGCAAGACAGGGGCAGCAGCGTACGTTCAGGGCGGGGCCGCCGGGCTTACCGCGCACAAATGGCGTCGTTTCTTGACTTTGGATTCATTTAGCCGCGCACGGCTGCGGGTACAATCAAGCGCGCCGGCGCGCCAGACGATGGGTCCGTTTATCAGAGAGTGATTAGATGTTTGCCCGATTCATGCAAATGAATGAGCCTAGGTGCTTGTTTGATAAACCAACCAGATCATTTTGTGAACTGAATTAGGTGTGATGAAATACGTACTTAAATGGTGATTGCTGATTTGACATGAACGACAAGGTGTAAAAAGTCACCTTTGACAAGCAGGTAGCAGGACGTGCTGACGGTGCCGGCCCGGCTGGTGGCGGTGCAGGTGAAGCGCCCGCTGTCCTCGGCAAAAGCCTCACGGATCAGGAGCCGCGCCCGGCCGTCCACCGAGCTGATCTGGAAGTCGATGGAGCTCTCCATCTTGTAATCCTCTCGGAACCACGTGACCTCGGGGGTCGGCCGCCCGCCGAACTGGCACTCCAGCGTGGCCGACTCGCCCTCCGTCACCGTCACGTTCTTCAGGCCCTGAGGGGACACGCGCTCCAATCTCAACAGAGAAACGGGCGGGCGGGCGAGCAGGCGGGATTTACAAACTTCCAGGCGGGGTTTGCGCTCTATGCTAGATTGTATGGCCAATGAAGACCTCACGCTGTCATGAAACGCAGGCCGGAAAGCCTCAGCTCGGACAGATCTCAAAGATCTCATTTGAAGACCCGCAAGTTGTACTTACCTCAAGCAGGGCGGGTGGCACCACAGCCTCCTGCCGGTCAGCCGGGGACGCCGCCAGCGCCTCCTGAGACATAAATAACAACGTGCTCAGAACCGGTCCGGTGCCCGTGCTTGCAAGCTGGCTTTTGAACCATCAAGAATCAATTGATTGCACTTCCCAAAATCCTCAGGAGAGAACCAAATGAGGGTGCGACCAACCTGAGGCTCCAAGTCTTTAAACTCCTCCTCGGCGTAAAGGCCCACTACCTGCGTCTCAACTTTGAAGGGGGGCGCCACGCGAACCTCCGTCGTGGCCGCGGCCGTCGCCCGTCGGACCGGGCTGGGCGAGTGGACGGGCTTGATGACTTTTCTGGGTGCGGAGGGGGACGATAGCTCTTTGTGTAGGGTGGCCATGGCCAAGCCCGCCATCGACACCTGGCCCGGAAACAAAAGGTTAGCCGTCGGGCCGGGCCGGGGCGGGTCTTTTGTATTCAAGCCATCCCCCCGCCATATTCGTGACCCGATGTGGGAGGAGGAGGAAGAGAAGGAAGTGGCCCAGGAAGGCGGATTGTACTAGCTGCAGACTTGTGGAGGAACGGTCTAAGGATAGCCAGAGCGCAGCCATCTTATGTTGCCACTCTTACTGACTGTGACGAGCCAACGTGACTCTTTGCAGCCAGCATGCCCGCAGTATCGCCAATCGCGCCCTCCAGAGGATGGCTTGACATTTCGCAGCATCGGGCTTTGCTGTTGTTTCATGCTTGATGCTCGTGAAAAGATTTAAGTAGCACCGAGCGCTATACCTTGCAAAATTCTATTGGTCCCCATGAAGTGCGCATTTCCTAGACAAGTGCACGCCACACGTGGTCCACACAGAAACGAAACGACCAAGGCTGACTTAGTATGGGCAAGGTAAGACGGCCGCCGGTGGCTTCACACCATTGTCGGTCCGTGCGTATACGAGGCCACGGTTGGGCCACGGTTGGGCCACGGTTGGGCCACGGTTGGGCCACGGTTGGGCCACGGTTGGGCCACGGTTGGGCCACGGTTGGGCCACGGTTGGGCCACGATTGGGCCACGATTGGGCCACGATTGGGCCACGATTGGGCCACGATTGGGCCACGATTGGGCGCAATTTGAACGGTGACATGGTCGCGGTGAGGCACGCCAGCGGCTCCCCTTACCTCTCGGGTGACTTCGGCTTTGGGGACGGCGACTTTGGCCACAGTGAAATGCGGAAGGGCGGCCGAGGCGGCGTCCGTGCGGGAGGCGGAGGCTGTCCACGCAATCTGGGGTGAGCCGCACAATGAGTCGACTGGCCAAAGGCATAAAAGTGCCGGCGCTCGAACGGGCTGACCTGCGTGGTCTCGGTGACCTCGGTGGTCTTGGTGGTCTTTTTGGTCTCGGTGGACTTGGCGGCGACTGCGACAGCTGCGACGGGTTCGGGCGGCATCTCTTTAAAATGTTTCTCGGTGGTGAGCTGCTTCTTCACCTCCACCACGACGGCGTCCCGCCGAGCCGGCTCCGCCGCCGTGTGAAGCGCCTCTGCGGCGGCCATTTGCAATTGCTCGCCAGCCTGCGCCTGTTGATGCAACGCAACCGTCAGGACGCCCATTTCTTGGCCTCCATCTCAGGGCCATCGACTCGGACACGCTTTGCCCTCACTAAGCAGACAAATTGGTGCAGCCGTGACTAGTGCACTTTTTTGTCCGATGACAGCTTCCTAGCAGAAGGCGGTCTGAGCGCGTCGACCATATTGAACTGAATTGATTGCAGTGGGAGAACGAGCGTGACTTGCTCGTAACATTTTTCCATGAATGTGTGACAAATCAGCAGTCGTTAAGCGCGACTCAAAGATGGTACGGTCGTTACGAGTGCATAGACACAACGCTGAGGACAAAGAACGTACCGCGGATCTCCAGCTCAAGCACTAAATATCAACCGGTGTACTTTTAGAACCTGACTCCTGTACGAGTATGACGAGGATGCGCGCAAACGCCGTCTTTCCCGAGGACTCAAATGCATCACCTGTTCGGTGGCATCCGGCGGCCCCCGGCGGACGCGGGCCTGATCCACGGCGGCCACCACCGTCGCCACGGCAACACTGCGACCCGCCTGGGACGCTTGCTCGACCTGACGGGAAGGTGACAAAAGAACACAGTTTGCTCGAGTTGTGCACTCGTATTCCAAACCCACTCGCCTCAAAGATTCACCAAAACGTAACAGCGACTGATAAAGTGACGGAAGCATCATGCGGAAGCAAACGAAAAATAGGCAAATACTGAAAGCGTGTTTGCACACCCCTAAGTGGGGGTGTGGCTATGTTGAGAATGAATCAATCACACCATTCAAGGTGAAGCTGCAAATGCAGCCGCGTCAAATTTGGCGCAAGCCATGCCATCTTTTGGAAGAAGCCAGCCCCACCCAAAGCTTGACCTTGGAGTCGGCCCAAAGCCGACCCACCCCGTCGGCCTCAGAGCTGACCTCTCTGACGATGACCGTCTGCTGCTCTCGCCGTTGCTCCACCGCGCGGGCCGCGTGGTCACCGCGCTTCCAGGGCGGCGGCACCTCGGGCGACACCGACACCTGCGAACAGAGCACAACGTCAGCAGGAAGGAAGGAAGGAAGGAAGGAAGGAAGGAAGGAAGGAAGGAAGGAAGGAAGGAAGGAAGGAAGGAAGGAAGGAAGGAAGGAAGGAAGGAAGGAATTGGGCGCTTCCGCCCTTTCTTACCTGCTTCCGGGTGAGCGCAGGCGACTTGACAGGTCTGATGGGGGACACGGACACGGACACTCGGGTGGAGGGCGACACGGACCTACAGACGAAACACACCGAGATTTTTTTTGGGTGGGAAGCGCAATCCATTTTGCACTCCTTGCTATA